>NW_026261434.1:151102-377176 GCF_024610275.1 Lodderomyces theae | reverse complement strand
CTGGTGTTTACGACTACGGAAAAGTTATGTGTATTTTCTGTGGTGCAGTTTTTGCTGCAATGGTTGTAATTTTGATTTTGGGACCGGAAAAGTTTCACAGAAACTTGAGGGTGGTTCCTGATGATTACAAATCAAAGCTTGATATCGAGGAAGTTTTGGAGTTGGACAAACTGGACAAAAAGGCACAGACATGAGAAATCGGAGAGGCAGAAGTAAAGTAGAATACACAGGTTTGTATTCCGAATGCCGAGTGTTTTGCATGAATTTTGTGTCTAATCACTACTTGTCGATTGTAGAGCTCTTATAACATGTAATCAGCTGGATATATGGAGGACGAGTTGCACTCAGAAGGAAGGGGGAGGATCAGTTCAGAAGACCCCTAACATCATTAAGGGGCTCGCATGTAGAAGCTGCCCACGATTTGAGACAACCCGATCTTTGTTGCACTTTTAGTATAGTGGCAAAGTTCTTGAGCGGAATTTTATTTTGTAAATTTAGGTTTTGCACTTTGTGGTGATTGGATGGAGTTATCGGGTGAATCGGTTTGTTTGAACAAGAAGTTATTTTGGTTAAGACGTTACAAAACCTTATTCCTACAATAGCTGTACTGTAGGGCTTTTCTTTTTTACAATGCAAAGAATGAGAAGTACTAAGACAGAAGACACAATTATTGTGGCACTCAAAAGCTAACGCAAAAGAGGTGGCTTCGAAGCTAAGCATCTAAGTGACATACTGATGACTTAGAATTCTTCGAGAAGTATAAGAATATCGCTGTGCGGTTCTTTTACTGTTCTTTTGGTGAGTATCTGCCTAGTCACTTAGAAATTCTCCAACATGTCTCATACCCTTCCTCTTCCAAGAATTGAGGTGATATCCATCATGAAAGGGCGGAAAACTCTGACTGTGTACGTCTGCTGATGAAATAGATAAAAGGATAATTTGTTTGTGTAATTTGTTCAAAGGTGCGAAAACGTTGTGGAATCGAGAAGGGGACGGGCAAGGAATCAGCCACCACTTGACCTAATCCTTCTCCATTCAAAACCTCATCAAATCCATGCGTCATATGAGCTAGTATCTCTCCATTGTTTGGCCAATTCATATCCATTTCTGGTCTCTTAACAATGAAAAAGTGGGACGACAAATGAATTATGTAAAAATTTGGCCTTTGTTGGGAACTCGGTCGGCGTTGGAAACTCCGTATAAGCTACAATGCAACCATGTACTACTCTGCTATTTATTCCCGAGTTCGGTCTCTGTTTTGTGTTCACGAGTAAAGAACAACAAAAAAACGGCACGAGCTACAGAGAAAGAAAGTACACATGGTTAGAAACATCGGTCACTCTTGTAGTATAAAAGGTTGATGTGAGTTCATTGTCAGGTGAAATTATGTATTCGTTGTTCTTTATAGGTCATAGTGTGAGGAATTTAAGCGCTGGAATATACATATATATGTATGTATTGAGCGGAATCTCTTTGTAAGCAGATACGCAAAATAGACACCTTTGTAATACTTCACTAACTTTTAGACAGCATCTTCTTGCTTTCTGCGTGATTTATATTAGCTCATTCTGTAAAACCTTTGTGCCCATGTATATATATCTGCTACATTTACACTCTGTCCAATGAAGTATAGCAAAAGAGAAACCCACTTACACTCACAAAATATCTCACACTCGTCTTATAATATTACTTGAGTTTCTTTTCCCAAGAAAAAAGGTTAACTTTCTTTCTATACAGAGAGCCTTAAATATTGTGTTACTCCTGGTATAATACAACTACATAACCCACATTGGCAAAAGCATCATCAGATGGAAATATAGCGTGCACGCTTCATTCTTGTGTTTACTTGATTTACATCTCCACATTAATAAGCTCAAATCAAAAATTAAAAAAAAAAAACACACACACACACCAAGCCCATCACACCAATACACCCAGTCCAAAGATCGACTATCATGGTAGGGACGGAGCAAAATTTGACAAAGTCGTCCACAACTTCCTCATCCAAACCTAAGCGACAAAGAAACCGGACTCCCAAAAGCTGTATACAATGTTCCAAACGAAAGATCTTTTGTTCCAAGGAGAGACCAGCGTGCAGCAATTGTATCAAATACTCAGTTGGTCATCTTTGCTCATACGCTTTGCCTCCGTGGGCTGATGTGTCTGCTAGAGATGTAACCAATAACATCGACGACAACAATGGCAATTTTGACAAGTACTACAGCGTCAAGGCCACAGATGCGAAATTGACCTCGCCACGTTGCTCCTTACTAGAAGAGTCACTTTCGCCTGCACGAATACAACAAACGGATGAATATCGTCAGTTGAAACAAAGAAATGAAAAGGTTATACAATCTCAGCGGAAAGAAATAGATGATTTGAAGCGCCAGCTTTCTGTACAACAGCAGCTATCACCCATTGATGCTACAACTAAACACCAGCAACTGCAGCTTCAACAACAACAACAGCAATTATCAAATCTGGGTCATATCCTAATTACAGTTTTGAACAAGATAAGCCCCTTGACAAATTCCTACAACAACAACAACAACAACAACAAGATAGAAATGTTGAATGATTACACTCTTTGCAGTATTAATAATTCTACCATTGGCAATAAAAATGTCTACGTGGACACCTATTCTTGGATTAATATCATCAAATTAGACCCACAACTAACCACGCTATGGTTTCGCATTACTAATTTGCAAAAGATGTATCATGTGTATAAGATGAATATGTTGAAAGGAGGCCACAATAGCAACACTGTTGTCAAAAAGGCACCGAAGAAGTCGAATTACAAAATCAATGAGATTGACTTTACACATTCGCTTCGTCCAACTACTCCCAATGGATCAAACAAGGAACCAAGACTGCAGCAGAGCCAACCATTGAGGTGTCCTGTAGTTGAGTGTGATTTCAATTTTATGTCGGAAGAGCAACAGTTCACAACGCCAAGTCCAATGAAATCAACCTCGGTATCCCCAACAATGAAGCTTGAATCAGCAGCAATAATAAATGAGAAGCCCATGCTTTCCGACCTCCAGCTGAAAATGATTCGTCTTTGGGAATCATTGATCAGTTTACCCAGAGGTGAATCAAAGTTGAATGTACAGCAAATACACTTTTTGCTAGACTACTATTACAACAGTGATATTGAAAGTAAAGACATTCTTTCGTTTTACCGGTTTGACATTCAAGCTGTTTTCAAAAAGACTACGAATGATGAAGTTGTGCTCAACTTGCCACAGAATACAGGAGGGCCAGACTTTGAGGCACAATTGAAATCTTGTGGAATATTCCTATGCATGTTGGTTTTGATTGTTGAAGAAACGTTGTCCGAGTTGAGAGTGATATTCAAAGAAGCTATCGATAAAGATTTGTGCGATCAATTTGAAGATACCTTCCCCAATGAAGTTTTGTTGTTAAGCCTTGGTCCCCGTCAAAATAACTTGCTTCACAACGTTCAAGAGTTGTTAATTCATTTTGAAAACGAAAAGTGCAACAAGTCATTATCTTACTGTGCCGCGGTTATTGCCTTACTAAATAGGGAAATTGATGATTACAGAAAGCCAGGATCAAGCATCACTGACACAAAAAACTCCTTCACTTCTTTATATACAACATTTCTCCATTTGTTACTTGATGATGGCCCATTGGAGATTTGGAAAGACCCCGAGTTGGTGGAGATCAGATCACAGTACAAAAAGCGTAGAAAAGACTTGAAGCTACACTTTTGTCACCTTTGGGCTAGTATTGTTAGACTAACCAATTTGGTCACATTGAATTTCGTTCCATTGGTGAAGCATTCAGAGTACTTGGATGGGTTATTGAGGCGTATTTATCACAAGATTGAAGAAGTGGACCTGTTGCAGTATCATTTGAAGTTTTTGTCCAAGTTGGGCGAAGACCAATTGATTGTTTCCTTGCACGTGCATTACCTTATTGCCAATGTGTCGTGCTCACTATATAATGGAATTTTGAATTTAGGATCGAACAAGTTAATCATCAGCACTTTAGAACAGTTGATCAAACAATGTCAAACTTGGATTACTGATGTGGGAATTCAACGGTTTAGCGAGGCTAGAAAGTTTGAAATTTTGATAATTCTTGACTACTTGTCGTACTTTATGATTTATTTGATAATGTTACAAGGGGAAGAATTAGGAGATGCTACAATAATCAATATTGTTGTGCCAAGTATTTTCACCAAGTTGTCACTGCTTATTGAGCTGTTACGTGTAACTCCAAAACGCCACGCTCAGTATCTTTACTCAATAGGGACAGAGGTGTTGACGAGACTGGTCCAATTCGTCGTTGGACTTCTCTTTAGATTCAGAAATGAGACTCAACCATCTGGTTTGTTGAAAAAAGAATGTACAACGGTATTGACAAACAGAGGTGTCCTTACGCCTACTGAATGTATGGATAACCTTACTGAAGAGATTGAACAGATTGTGACCTTTTTGGATTCGGTGTTGATAAACAAGGAGCGATTAACAAAACTTACAAAATTGTGGAAGTTTTACATTACCTTGAGCAAGGACTTGAATTACTCCAAACTTCATTCTGGAATACCCAACTTCAAAACTGGAGACACTTCTTCTGCTTGTCCCGTTTTTGCTGATGGAGATGCGCAATCAGCAGTAGCGGCTGCAACCACGGCATCCTCATCTTGTCCTGTTGTGCACACAGGGAAGCTGATTGCAGGATCCGCATCCAGATGTCCCATTATGCACAGTAGTGGGAACACGGCATCTACTCCAGCCGAGACAATGTCCTTGAATGAATCAAATACTTCAAAAAGAGAAGTGCCCAAATGTCCAATTTCGCTGATCACAACCCCTATGAATGATGAAGAAGTGCAGGTGAGTCAGTTACCACCACCTTTGCAAGCAGCAAGTCGTAAGTCGCCACAGCACCACCAATTGCAATCAGCCATGAACAAGAAGATGAAAAAGTGTCCATTTGATCATGGATCAATGATGAGATCGAATTTGTACCCCAATCAAATTGAATCGAGTATAAGAGGTAACTTTGAAACTTTCAAGACGCATACACTGAGTCCACTGGGCTCGCGTGGGAGCGAAGAGGTTTATTCGGCAACTATACCACCACAGTTGCAATCAGTCAATATAACTACCGCTGGAGACGCCGAATCAGTGAAATACGGTGCTGACACGGAAGTAAGTGCTACACCAGCAATGTCTGGTCGAGGAGTCCCGTCACTTGGTCCCCATCAACCACAGCAACCACAGCAACCACAACAGATTCAAGAAAATCAGCTGCCTCCACAACAGCCATTACAATTCATGAATGGTTTGGAAAACTTGGACGTATTGAATCAATTTCATGATTTTGACTTTGATTTCTTGAATCAAGAAAATATGTTGGCACACTTTGGCACGGTTGCCAACGGGAACGGACTTAATGATGACTTGGATATGGGGTTGAATAATCTTGGAAACGGTAATATCGAGGGTTTCTTTCAATAAGTAGCGTTACTACTGATAAGCAAATCAAAATTTTAATGGAATATAGCTGTACAAAAAACATAACAAAACTCTTTTAAAAATCTCTAAAAGTGTCTAAAGCCGTTGTCTATGGAATAATCGCCTAATGAGGGACTTGTAAATGTGGAGTTGCCAAAACATGAAATGGCAAAACAATTCCACGTTTGAAATGGGTAACAAAACAAAAAAGTAATCGTGTAAACCGCATCCCTCGGATGCAAAAGTTGTATAGTGACACCAAGCCACAACCAAAATTAGAACAAAATGAAAAACATGGATAAATGAGTATAGCATGGAGAGATAGAGGGGAGTTGACCCCTTAAGCCATCCCGTCCCACTCTCAAGAACAAATGTAAAGAAAGAAAAAAAAAAAGAAAAAAGAAAGAAAAAGGTAGAGCCAAAACACTGAAAACTACCTTGAGTTTTCTATCCCACAACGGAAAGTAAGACTTGACCAGGAATAGCAGGACGAATTTGAATAGGTTTTTCCCCTTGCAAATTTTCTCCAACATTCAACTGGGATTCCTTAGCAAGATCAGCAGCAACAAGCTTGTTCTGCTGGTTACCAGCTTTGCCATGTTCCTTCACGACCTGTTCATGTTCTTGCGGACCCAATTCATGATTCTCCTTTGCATGTTCTTCTTTATAGTGTTTTTGCTTCTCATACTGTTCCACACCTGGTGCCGTTTCATGACGTTCCTGTTCATGGTGTTCTTTAGCATAGCGTTCTTTTGAATGACGTTGACCTCCCAATGTACGATTGGATTCATAGTGATCCTTAGCGTGTTCTTTGGAGAGTGAGGTGGACGATTTCAAGTTCTTGTCCAATGCGAGTTTGTCACGCTTAGATTTTATAGCATCAGGGTTAGCGTCTAACCTGTAATCTTGTTCAAGCTTCTCCTTTTGAAGTTCACCAAAATCAATCTCAATTCGCTCCTCATTCAAGTCTCCACCCTTGTTCTCTTCATGGTGATTTTCTTTATGTTTGTGTAGATCCTTGCAACTACTGTCCTCTTCGTGTACCAATTCTCCGTCCTTTAATTTTTCGAAATGCTCTTGTTTGGAGTCACTGCATTCAACTTTGTGGCCATCTTTTTCATGGTCTTGTCCAGGGTAAACTCTCAAGTGATCTTGCTTCTCAAGCTGTTTATTCTTCTCTTTGTGGTGTTCTACAACAGGATCAGAAGTCAGGTTGTAGTTCTTTGTATAATGGTGTTTTTCCAGATGTCCTTTCTCCAACTTTACATTACTAGATTTGTGCTCAACTTCATCATCCTCAGTAATTTCTTTGACACTCTCTTCTACGTCACTAGGGATCTTAAAGTCCGGTAACCTCTCAGATAAAGACAATTTTCGAATCACATCCAACCGGGTTAAAACACCTCTCTCAAGCAATACTGGAATCGCTTCCAAAACCAACTTTGACAAAATCTTTCCAATTTCAGGTTTCTTAAAGGTCAACTTTTCAACGTCTACATCCCATCCATGAGCTTGTATTGCCATTAACAAGCCATCCCATGGAATTTCGCCATTCTGAAGACTCTCAATTGTCAAATCCATAAATGAACTTCTCACCAACTTATCCTTTATGGACATGGTCAAAATTTCATTAATCAATCCCGATTCTTTTAATGAATCAAACACCTTCTCAATTGTTTCTTCGAAACCAATGTCATTGGTTTTTGTAGCCTTGTGAGCTTCAAAAGAATCGTAACCCACAAATTTGATGTGAGACGAGCTTCCATCCTCTGGCTCACTTGCAACTTTGTCGTCGTCGGATTTCCGGTCAGAGACATAACCTCCATGCTTTTTTCCACCAAAGAATTTCGAAACTGCTTCGTCAATAGCTTTTCTATTCTTAATTACCACTCCGAATGAGTCTTTGTCCTTTGAAATATGCTTACGAATAGCAGAATCTTCAATTTCTTCAACGTCCGCAACATCTTCAATATCGCCTGAATGCCTGTTTTTTGCAATTTTATAAGCAGTTTGAACTGTCTTGTACGCAACATTCACTACTAAAGCTTGATCAAATTCTGAAGCCACATTAGCAAACTCTTCTGGGTTCAAAAGTCTAGCGTCGCCTTGATCAGGAATTAGTAATAAAAAATTCTTGCGCTTTTCTGAGGTCACCAGATTTACTGGTGACAACCCATTTGGTACTTCTCCCAGTTTCAATGCGGGAGCATCAAGGCCAATCCCATTTGGGGGAGCATTTTGGTAATGAGGTGCAAATTTTTTTGGAGCTGTCTTGGAGCTGGTTTTTGGTACCTTCTTCAACTTGTCTTTGAGTAATTTCTTCTCCTTCTTTAACGCCTCTTTATCCTTGTTAAGCGCTTCCTTTTTCTTCTTGAGTTTTTCTTCCTTTTCTCTTCTTAATCTTTCCTTTTTCTCTTTTGGACAGTCAGGATCATCCTCCTCCTCCTCTTCGTTGTCATTTCCAGTTTCAGTTGGCTTGGGTGTGTTGAAAACCGTTGTTGTGGTAATCTCAGAAGACCTTGATTTCGCCTTTCTGGATCTAAAATTTTTCCTCAATAACCAGTTTGATGCAAATTCGGGGTCATCTGAAGTAGGTTCTTCCTCTTTCTTGTTTTTTCCAAACCCAAAGATAGAGCTCCAGGACCATTTGCTTTTCTTCTTTCCCAGTTCATCTTCATTTCCTTCATCATCGTCGTCCTCATCATCAGAATAATCAGGACCATTGGAAACGTCAGTAGTGGGCGTTCCTCCATCCTCCACTAATCTAGATTCCCTTGGAAGCTCAACATCGTTTTTCACAAATTTGATATCATCAGTTTGTGATACTTCAATGCTTCTCTTAACTTGCAAACTGGGATTTTGTAACTTGGTTTTCTCTCTCAAGTTCATTGGAACATTGTAGGACTTCTCTTTGCCATCCTTATTTTCGTCGTCGCAATCATCCTCTTCCAATAGAGGCTCGCCGCCATACAATCCTTCTGGGAACTCTTCCCCTTTAGGGTGTAGAGAGGGGTAATACTTTGGTTGAGGCTTTTTGTCAGCACAGTCTTCATCGGAAGCATTGGTTTCTGGAGTCAAAGCAGTTGTAATCGTGGTAAGCAATGCATCATTCTTGGAATTAGGTGGCTTTTTGAAATGAGACTTTATTTTGCGACTGCCGGTATCTTCCTTGTCCGAGTCACCATCTTCGTTCAGTTTACTGGACATTCCGAGTTTCTCTTTGAGCTTACTGAAATCATTAGCTTCAAAAATGGGTTCAGTTTGATCAGCACGTTTGAGGAGTTGTCCGCTCTCCTCATTCAGATCATCGAAATCAAAATCTTTCTCGTCTTCGTCACCCCCATTATCCTTTGAGTCCTCCTTCTTCTTCTTCTTCTTCTTTTTCTCTAAAAACTTCTTCAAATCTCCCAACTTTATGGCGTTGCTCAAATCTTCTGGCGTGATCTCGTGTCTCTTCAGTAACTTTCTAAATTCACTTTGTGCAATCGAAGATCTCCAAACATCAATTTTAGCATCTGGAGACGCCTGTGATCCAATTGTAGCAAAGTCGTGCTTTCCTAAGGACGTATTGTCATCATTCGTGCTAGTCTCGGTATTCTCTGATTCTAAGTTACCGACATCTGCAGTACTGTGATCCTTTGCGAAATCGGTTTCTTCTTTAATACGATCAATCAAAAACAAGACATCCTTCAATACCTCAATCTTTTCCAAAGTCAAATCTTTACCTACACTCATCATCTCCATGAACACGTCACCAAACCCTTTCGAAGTCTCAGTTGGAGGCTCATTTGTGTCCTTGTTTTCAGATCCGTCACATTCATCCACGTCCTCATTATTCTTCTTTGAGTCGTCTTTGATATCGATTGTGCTTGTAGGTGTAGCCGCAGATGTACCATCTGGCAGAAATTTCCATTCCTTACTTACTGATGGCAGTTTGTCTCCTTCCTCAACTTTCCCAATTTGTCCTTGTGGTAATGAGTTTGGAGAAGTGTTTTGAAATGGCAACTTGAGCTTGAACTTGAAAATAGGAAATGCAAACAGGTGCTTGATTTTCATTTTGTTTGCGCCATTTGCATCAATTCCATTTGTGTAATTCTTGGCAGTCTCGCTATCCACTGCTAGTGGAGCCACTACAGCCATGGCAGCGTAAAGAAGCATCGCTGTGTGAACTTTCATGACCGACACTGAATTAGTAGCGTTAGATAACAAGCAAATAAAGCAATCAGAAGATCAGCCAATCCAACCAGCATAGTAGCGGCTTTTATGGGCCCTTTAAATACACTCATCTTTTCATTGAACTGTGTGTAATACTTTCCTAATATTGAAACTGGCCAATAATACCTCACTCAGTCGAATGATATTGCTTCTTTTTTGTAATGCTTAGTCAAGTTTTGTTTGTGTAGCATAGAAAACCCTTTGAAAAGAGTCTCAAAATTGTTCTATCTTGAAACAAAGGCACGAGGTCATTGGTAGATGAAGTTGTTTCACTATTATGGTTACCGTGCTTTGTTGAAAGGCAGTTACAAACCTATGTCGCGAAAATGTATGTATCGCAACAGTCAATATTTATTTGCGACATTATGGTTAGACAGGAAAGACTATCTTTGTTGCTTAAATCCGCAACCCCGAATCCATCGTACAATATTTATCCCCAGATTTTTTTTACCAAGGCCACCGCCATGATCAGACTCATAGAGCAGCTGCATATGTGCAGAGTTGGACACAAGGGGGGCCCGTTCACATTACGACATGCTCTTTCGCGTAACAGGTTGAACACATCTCAGTCATTACAAAAATCATATGCAATTTCTTCATCATCATCATCGGCAACAGCAAGTTTCACCAATGCTAAAGAACCAAAGTCTAAGAGGTTTCTCAAGTATTTTGCAGTTGGTGTGGGGATAGGTATAGGTGGGTCAGCATTGTACTACACTAGTGACAAATTCAGACATGCAGTGTTGACTGTAGATCGAGTTGGTGTCGTCACAGTTGCCATGGTTCGGTGCTTTGCTCTATATAGAGAGACTTTGAACAAAGAATTTGATTCAACAACAGCACGGCAAGATGCATTATCAAAAACCCACAAGAAAGCTGCTGAAATTACCTTGAAAGCTTTGGAGAAGAATGGTGGTATTTACATCAAATTAGGACAACATATTACTGCGTTGACTTACTTGTTGCCTCGTGAATGGACAGACACTATGATTCCATTACAAGACAAATGTCCCAGATCTTCAATGGAGGAAATTGAAAAGTTGTTTGAAACTGATCTCGGAGTCAAGTTAGAAGACATGTTTGTTGATTTTGATCCAAATCCAGTTGGTGTTGCAAGTTTAGCTCAAGTTCATATTGCCAGGTTGCGCAAAAACGGACAGAAAGTTGCGGTCAAGATTCAGCATCCTAGTTTGAAAGAGTTTGTGCCGTTAGATGTTCAGTTAACTAGGTTGGTGTTTGACTTGATGTACAAAGCTTTTCCTGAGTATCCACTAACCTGGTTGGGTGAAGAAATGCAAAATTCGATTTTTGTTGAGCTCGATTTTACAAACGAAGCAGCAAATGCTGAAAGAACAGCAAAGCATTTCAAAGATGTTTCCTACTTGAAAATTCCAGATGTTCTAGAAGCAAAAAAGAGAATATTGGTTATGGAGTACGTTGCTGGGTCTAGATTAGACAACTTCAACTACTATGAAAAGAACCATATAGACAGATCCAAAGTAAGTGCTTGCCTAACCCATATATTCAACGAAATGATTTTCAGACCAGATGTTGGGTTACATTGTGACCCACATGGTGGAAACTTGGCTATAAGAAAAGTTAAACCACACAACGGTTATAATTTCGAGATTATCCTATACGACCATGGACTATACAGAGATATTCCATTGCAAATGAAACGCGACTATGCTCATTTCTGGCTAGCTGTATTGGATCATGATATTCCGGGGATGAAAAAGTATGCCAAAGTGTTTGCTGGTATTGAAGGTGAACAAAAGTTTAAGATATTCGTTAGTGCAATCACGGGTAGGGCCCCTGATACTGTATTGAATAAAGACATCAAATCGAAAAGATCACAAGAGGAAATTGAAGAAATTCAATCGCAAATCAATAATCATGAACTGGGAGTATTAGAGGACTTGATGGACATATTGTCAAGTATGCCAAGAATGATTTTATTGATATTGAAAACAAACGATTTAACTAGAAACTTGGATGAGAGTTTAAAGTCTGACCTAGGTCCCGAGCGGACCTTTTTGATAATGGCCAACTATTGTGCTCAAACAATCTACGAGGAAGGTGTTGATATAATCAACCGGCAATTTAAAGGAATTTCGTGGGCTTTCAAAAGATTTGTTAATTGGGTCGATTATCAAAAAAGGTTGACCACTTTGTATATATATGATCTTGTATTGATGTTTCAAAATGCAAGATCCTGAGGTTTTAGACAACTAAAATTGGTTAAATTAATCATTGTTCTTTTTGATCTTTTCTAGTAGATTGTTTATTCTGGGGCCCATTACAGGTTGTCCGCGTTTTGTCTTTTTACTCAACTCCTTCTTCTTCAACTCCCTAATCTTCTCTTGTCTAGCTACCTCAGTAAGCTTATCCTGTATTCTCTGCAACTTTTCGTTACGCTTCTCTGCTCTTCTCCGTTTAGCAATAGCTGCTCTCTCGGCAAAGCTTGTTGGTTTCGGTTTATTCAATCTTGGATAGGATACGTTTTTCAGTTCATCGCCACCTTCATCCTCGACTTCTTCGTCACTGCTTTGATCATCTTCTTTTTGTTTTGATTCTTCCTTGCTTGGTTCTTTTAGCCCTTCATGTTTCAATAATTTAAAGTAGTTCTTTCTCAATCGAGCACGATGTGTAAGAGCTCTTTTAATATCAGCAGATTTCGTTTCTCGACGATCAACGAATCTCTTCTTGTTCCTGTTGTGATAAGGTGGTGCCATTTTATTGTACTAGTGTAATTAGTAGCATATTTGCGAGATGCCGTCTTCTCATTTGAAAACCCGCATAAGCCAATGTCAAATTTTCAGTGTCATGTCTTTTTACAAATTGCGACATCTGCTTCAACAACCATCATAAGGGGTCCATACTAAAACACAATCAGACAGTAATTTAGAATTAACAAGGTTCCTGCTCACTTGCTCTGAATATCGCTTTACCAACACTGCTGTTTATATATGTATACAATGCAACATAGCAAATCCAGAACTTGTCCTACACGTAGAATACACCGCGGTGCGTTGTTTATTTTTACACCTCGCAGCCGCATGACTTTCCTTTTTGGGAATTTGGACGAGAGCGTAATAGTTCTTTTCACCAAATACAATTTTGCAAGGCTTTTTCAGCACCTTATCTGGGGTTCAAACTTACCAACGATACTCAAGCTAGATCCAAGCCCATTTTGTCTATATCCAACACCGCATAGACACAGGTTTAGCATCTCTCCCCTTCTCACCCCGAGTGATCACCGCTTATGCATAGAGCAACGCTGAAATCATGTCACTGTCCATAACAAAGAACAAGTACGCTGCATTACCCGATTCCGCCGATCTAGCGTCCGCATCGACTGAAGCAAGCGGGAAAACGCTTCTTCCCTCTAATGGGAACAAGCTGAATTACAATTACCCCTCGCATGATCTCGCCAGCGATGAGGAGTTTGAATTGGAGACGATTAATAACTTTGACTATGAAATACCAGTTGATGAATTAGACGAGACGGAAAGGCAAAGCCATCGACGTGCGTCGTCGCAACATAGTGCCACTGCAATAACAGCAAGCTCAACAGCAGGAGAATCTACGTCATCTGGGTCTTCGAATATGAAGATGGCATTTATGAATATGACAAATTCGATATTGGGTGCAGGAATAATAGGTCAACCTTTGGCTTTCAAAAATAGTGGGTTTTTAGGTGGGATTTTGGTTATGATAGGACTCACTGTGCTCATTGACTGGACGCTAGTTTTAATTGTGAAAAATTCGATACTTGCACAACTGAAGTCATATCAAGATACAGTTCATCATTGTTTTGGCTTGACTGGTAAAATCGTCCTTCTTGTATCCATTAGTTCATTTGCATACGGCGGCTGCATGGCATTTTGCGTCATTATTGGCGATACGATACCGCATGTGCTAAAAGCGTTCATACCTAGTTCTATAACCGATGGTGCATTTGCATGGCTATTCAGTCGTAATGTTATTATCATTCTTTTCACGGGGTGCATATCGTATCCATTGAGTCTAAATCGAGATATCTCGAAATTAGCAAAAGCTTCTGGATTCGCATTGTTGGGAATGCTTACCATTGTTGTCTTGACTGTTGTACGTGCACCATTTGTGTCATCTGAGTTGAAGAGTAAAGTGGCTGGTTCTCAATGGCTTTTCAATGCAAACATTTTCCAAGGAATATCAGTTATTTCCTTCGCCTTAGTGTGCCACCACAACACAATGTTCATCTATCAATCAATGAGGAATGCAACTTTGAAAAAATTTACCAAGTTGACTCACATTTCATGCTTCATATCAATGATCTTTTGTATGATTATGGGAATCAATGGATACTTGAATTTCGGCATGTTGACAAAGGGAAACATATTAAACAATTTCAAAAGTAGTGACAATTGGATCAATCTTGCTCGATTCTGTTTCGGATTAAATATGTTGACCACCTTCCCCCTTGAAATCTTTGTCGTTCGTGATGTGTTGAAGGAGATCTTATTAAGCCGGAAAGCCGTCGGAGGAAGCACGTCCCATTTGGAATTGAGCAAATGGCAACACTTTGCAATCACATCATTACTCGTTTTTACGTCCATGGCGGTCAGTTTATTTACTTGTAATTTGGGTATGATTCTTGAACTTATTGGCGCTACTTCAGCAAGCTTGATGGCGTATATCATTCCGCCAATGTGTTATTTGCGATTATCGTGGCTACAATTGGACTGGCACTTAGCACAATCCTGGGAGAAGAAACGGTTTTTGTTGCGAAAGGCGTTGCCTAGTGTTGGATGTATTGTGTTTGGATTTTCTGTCATGCTTATCAGCTCTGGAATGACCATTAGAGACGCTGTACGAAATAAAGATGGCAGTGACCATTGTGCTATAGATTAAAAATAGGCTTAGAATAAAAAATTGCTATAATGTTCAAAACTTGTTTCAGTAATCTTCGTCGTCACTGATGACAAGCCGCTTCTTTCTTGCTGGAATTGGTTGAGCTTGTTCGTCGTTGTGGTCATCATCAACCCTTGCACGTTTGATAGTGTCTGATTCCACATCCGAAGTATCTGAAGTGTGTTCCAGCTCTTGCGCACTCTGGCTATAAGATTCGGCTTCGCTTTCATGTGAGATGCCATTCTCTCCATTGTTCTTTCCTAAAATACTTGTTTGTGAAGACTTGTCACTGCCGGCATTATCCTCATCCTCCTCCTCCTCCACATCGTCATCGTCATCTTGAACAAATAGCGATACTTTCTCAACCGCGCTGTTAACTACGTCAGAGACTGACTTATCACCATTCTTTGAGTAAACCAGCCATACTTTCTTAAACTCCTCCAACTTTTCATTATTGGTGATACTTCCAATCTCATTCAACAACTTCCTCAATCGTTCCTCTCGAGCAAAAAACTCTTGATGTCTCTCATCGTCGGAATCATCGTCTGAATCATGAACAAACTCTGCTGATCGAGTGGGTTGTGATTCTTCAAGAAGACCAGCTGGTATTCCTCTCCGTTGGGCACGTGGAGTGTCACGAACCTTGGCTGCGCTGTTTTTCGATTTCGATTTCCTCTTGTGTGCTTTACCACGTTCCAAGTTTTTTGATCTTGGTCTATGCTCTGAATTTAATTGGGCTTCCAATTCATCCAACTGATCTAACTCAATGCCATTTTGTCTTGACGAATTTGGATTAGCTTCCAACTCAAATGCAATGTCGGCTTCTCCTTCCTCTGCGTCGTCGTCGTCGCCCCTGTATGTCTTGTCAGTTTCTTCTTCTTGTTGTTGAAATTTCTTTTCAAATTTCCTTTCCAATAGATCCTCCTTTTCATACAACTCCCCAGTTGACAAGTAGCACTTGTATGAGCTTTCTTCGATTCTAGGGAACAAAACTTCAACAATATTGGGGAACCTACCGAGCGCCAACTTGAACTTTTTCATAAAATAGTAAATAAACTCCTCCACTTTCAACCTGATTGAGGAACTTCTTGGTAAATGATTCTTCAATTTATGTATCATTTGCATGAAATCCAAGCGAAACAACCCATTGTAATCCTTTCTAACAACAAACAATTTGTGGAAATAACTCAAACACATCTTGATATCCTCGTCATTCAAGTCCTGAAATCGCCACAAGTATTCAATATATGCAGTCACGATAGCCTGATGGAAAAATCGAACTTCGGTGGCTTGGAAGTTCAATCTTCGCTCACGAGTAACTTCACGGATGTTTTCGGCAATTGCTTCATCGTCGGAATCGTAAATTGCCGCTGAAAGTTTTGCATCGGTATCTCGATTCAATTCATTAATTCGTTTTCTATTTTGCCTGCTTTGTTTCCGTTTAGTTTGAACATAGAGTTGCAAATCCTCCCTGGCAAAAGATTCAAAAGATTTCAAGATGATGGTGATCACATGAATGGACTGTTTGAGGAATCTTGGTGAGTGCTTAAATGCAGATTGTGGTATTAGCACCAAAATGTTTAGAAAATCATTAAATGAAAACAATTTTCGAATGATACCTTCTGCCAACTCACGATCTATTTCGTATTGAGTATCATCCTCATCAGTCTCATTTGTGCTTCTTTTCTTACCAAATATGGAATTCGATATTTGAAGCAACTCTTTGAAACAAATCATTGCCACGTGTAATGAGTTCCACGACTTTTTGGCAAACGAGTCTCTAAAATAAGTCACAATCAATATAAAGTTGACTTCACTCAAAGCTGCTCGTACCGAACCAAAATCAAACGATGTTGTATTGTTCAAAAGGATTTGCTCTCGCTTATAGTTCAAAAACCAAGCAATGGTGTAGAAGTAACTGGCGTTGGATAATTCATCAACCGTGGAATACTCGGACTGACTCGTGAGTTTTGATGCCATCACTTCAATCAAGTTGTTAAAACAGCCACCAGACAAAAACTCGTCAACAAAGTCATGAAGGATTTGTCTGCCTGGCCCCGTAAGGTATATTGGCGTGCTTGTTTTCACAAAGTCATCAGAGTCATACTTGAAGTGATTCGGGGTTTTCCAAGTTTTCGACTTGTCTAACTTGTCCAATGTACCATCAGTATCTGCCAAAGCTTCTTCTCCTGAGACAACGTAGGATGTTGCATCAGAAGAGCGAATGGATAACAAGGTGCCAAATTTACCATGCCTAGTTGCAATCTTCAGTGTTTGTGCCTGTTTCTTCTTCGCCTCAGTTGCTAGTAGGTCCAGCAACTGCATACCAACTGTACTCGTTGAAGGGGCCACAGGGGCAGATGCATCAATAGACACATTGCCGGTACTGCGCGCTTGAGTTGTTGGGGGTAGACGAACTAGCACATCTTTTGCCTCTATCCCTTTAATCATCAAGTATACACATTCAAGCGTTACTTCACCGAACAAGTCCTTGTCAAACTCGACATTTATTGAGCCAGATATGGTCAATAAGAGCAGTAAAACCTTATTCTTCTTAAACACTTTTAATACATTGTTGATGGAGATATCATCTTGGGTGACTCCACTAGGTAAATCTGCCGATGCAACAATAGTGTTTCGTGATTTCGATGAAACTGAAGATGCAACAGGTTCAATAGCCAACACGTTCCTAATAAGATATAAAACAAGGCGCAAAATTTGGTTTTCGCGTGGTTCTCTCTCAATTTTTGATTTCTGAAGTACGGGAAGCACAAGCCTTATCACGGCTTTTAATAACTGTCCATTATTGAATGTCAATATGTGTTTCTTGTACAGGACATGGATCTTGCGGATATTTGCATACAATAATTTTTGATTCTCAGACAAGTTTTTATCAAAATCCACGGGCCAAGTCAAAAGCACTAGTATCTCTAAACACGAAAGCATGATTTTCTCCATTGAGGTTTTGTTTTTGATGTTCTCCTTTCTGGCCATTTTCTGCTCCCATTGACAAAGGATAACAATAATGTCGTTTTGAATTAGACCGCATTCAGCACATGCGAGGGCAACTTCGTAGTTGTTTTGTTTTTCATCAACTGCTCTGATCCATCTCTTAATGTCCTTCAAACATGCCAATGCGTCGTGGCCAAGCTTATATGGAGGAGGCTTTACTTCTGACGTATGATCAATACCACCTAATGCAGATACCAAAATGGCAATGTGGGCACGCAACAACTTTTGCGTATGCGTTTCGTTCGGTTTCAATCGTGTAGTTAAGGACTTTATTTTGTCTTCCTCTTCCTCTTCCTCTTCCTCTTCTCCCTCACTGTCAGTTCTGTTGTCTATCTCCAAGGGAGTATTGATGGAATGTCCTGCGTGTGAACGAGACGCGTTTGATGGTTCAATTTCTGTGACTTCTTCATCACTGTAGTCTATGAAGTCATCTAGTTCCTCTGCATCATAGTAATTTTCAACATCGGAGCCTGATTCAACGTCGCTCATTGTATATTGGGCTGTTCAAGTGATTGCGTTGTAAGCAAAGGAGATACAGCTTTGGACCGCGTAGTAGCGTGGGAAAAAAAAAAATTGTAAACAGAATTGAAGAGAGAGAAAGAGGGAGACACGTCTTTCTGGTATTGCGCTACCTTATTTTGCAACCCCCAAAGGTTCTACTACTCATACACTGATAAGCTCCGTGGTGCTGGTACAAACTTCTTATAACTTTTGTTGATTTTGGAAAGTAAATGACAAAATAGTAAGGTCACAAATGTTTAGCTTCCATCATAGCAATAGTATGAAGCTTGTATAAAGGGAAACTTATTTCCAAGTAGGAGGTTAGGGAAACAAAAGGGTCTATGGAATGGTTACATAAGACCTAAAAGAACTTGCTCAGTCTAAAATAGCTGGTTTTTCGAGTCAACACATCCATATTAGAACTTTGCAAATCAATGTTAAAGCCATTTTACTTATTTTGGTGTAGAAATTAAACCAAGATCCTCTCGACAAAATAAGCTGGCTGTTTCAAGCGAATATTCATATAAAATACATGCACGTCAGTAACTGTTTCGTTGAGCCACCGACAACATTATATATCCACTTCTGTCTATGACTGAAGTCCTCTGATGTTGTGGTTGAAAGAAGTGTGTGTTGCAAAAAGTTACAATGTCGCAACAAAATATTAAACCACCGCGGCAATGCTTTCCGACAATACTGCACACAAGCACTGTGCCAATATTAGCCTAAATGCACGACCTACAAGAAAGTATCCAGCTTTAGAAGTTTGCTTCAGTAAAGTAAGACATGGGTGGTTGAGATTTACAGTTCACTACATTAAGTATATGCACTGTTTGCCAATTGGCAGGCGATAACAAATAAAATGAAAATATAATGTAATCTCTCTCTCCCTCCCCCCACTTACAGCTACAGCAGATATGTATTCTTAGCTGGTGACCAGCCCCAAAAATTTTACGAGCGAGAGAGAGAGAGAAAGAGAGAGAAAAAAAAAAAAAATAAAATAAAATTTATTTGGAGAACCCCGAAATTTAACGGGATTGTCTCATTGTATAATAAATAATAATATTTACGAAACTCTCTTGGAGACCGAAGGACTTTATAACATCAAAGGGTATCGATACATACAAGCTATTACAACCAAGACTGTCTGCACACATAGTAGATATCAGTACTATGGAGCCTGTTCCGAATTCCTCAGCAAGTGTGCCCCAAGCTCCAGGTAGCAGCAGCACCACCACCAACACCAGCAACAACTCCAACAACAATCTGCCGACAAACCCTGTCCCACAACCACAATCAAATAAACTGTCTTCCAACACAGATACCACACCACACAATAACAGCAGCAACCCTATAGTCGCATCTGAAAACAATGATATTGACGATGAAAATGGCTTTAGTGACAATAATGAATCTTCGCAACAAACCCAGAGAAAGAGAAATAGAATTCCTGCTTCTTGTTCCATGTGCAGAAAACGAAAGTCCAAGTGTGATAGGGTGAGGCCGGTTTGTGGCACGTGTATAAGAAAAGGAATAACTCACTTGTGTCAGTATGAGTTTGACTCGGGATATCGATACCGTTACCAACACCCTCAACATCAATACCAGCATCCCCATCTGCAGTTGCAAGGTCAAGGGGATATGCACCAACAAAACCCCTACAATGGCTACAATGCACCACAACAGTACCCTGGTAACGGACAAGCACCTCATGCAGGACCTTATTCATCACATCTTCAACAGCACCCACAACAATATTATGCTCCCTCTCCCAATCCATTAGATCCCCCGAGTTATGCACCCCAGAACCCACTCCACCATTACCCCCCTGGAGGGCCCCCGCCACCTCCGCCACCACCATTACCGCAGCAGCAGCAGCATTCTCCGTATGCGTTTCACACTCCACCATTTTATGGACCACCACCTTTACCACATCAATCTCCGAACTATCCATCCCCGGGAGCTCAAAATCCTCACACACCATCAGCAGGATCAGCTCCACCTGTCAATCACGCGCAGTTTCCACAGCAACCACCACCATCAACCAATAATAGTTCTGAGAGAATTCTGCCCAGACAATTGCCGATCCCGCCACCACAACATCACCATCAGCAACACCACCACCACCAACAACAACAACAACAACAAAGGCCTTCCCAAGATAATGGTAAGCCATATTTACCTAGTCCATCAGCTATTTCTAATTCTGTGTTTACTAAAGCAGGCTCTCGCCACCTGCATACCGGATCAATTAACTCACTTCCCTTGCCACAGCCTCCTTCGGCACCCACGTCTTCATCAACCCCTCCATCAACTGCTTTGCGACCAGAGAGTCAACCCCAACTACCTCCGCCTGTAGGAACCCAAATCGCAAAGCATCTTGCGACATCGCCGTTGGCGACTTTCCCTGTATCGCAACATGCATCGCCCACTGAAGCAAGTCTTGCCAATCAGCCGACAATTTCGCCAACATCACGAATACGATCAGTCGCATCTGAAAATGTGCCATCGCCTTCTACAACTGTGCATAAACCTAGCGCAACAGTTACAACACCGGGCTCGTATACCAATGAACTGAAGCCAGTGTCAATGCAGAAATCTCCCAGCGTGCAGGACTCTTTTTCATCGAATTCGTTAGTTTCAATTCCATTAGGACCAAATTCGTCTTTACAAGTCAGTACCGAGGATAGAATGAATGTTTTTTCCAATGCAAGCTACTCAATAGCTTTAGAGAACCACATTGTTCAGGAACAAGGTGTACTTTCTTATCTTGGTTTAACTAAAAGTGATCCATTTATCACAATCTTGAGAAACTTTACGGTTCACTTGTTTAGGGCTGGAGAGATGACAAAGTTCATCAGGACCGATGCCAACAGAAAACGAAGAAATTCGAATGGCTCAGCGTCGATGCTTTCATCCAAACATAGCGATGGTTTACCGCCATTTCATAAAAAGCTGAAATTGAGCATGACCCCTGTCGACACCCCGAACAATAATTTCGAATCAGCTCCAATGGCACCAAGCAACTCAAATCAATCTAATAACGACGTTGAATTGAATAATCTCACAAAAGCAGCAATCAACCATGCTCGTGAACAGTCGTTGAACTCATTGAACGTCACCTCGCCACTTGATAATCAATCGCCAAATGTCGGT
Organism: Lodderomyces theae; assembly: GCF_024610275.1. Lineage (NCBI taxonomy): Eukaryota > Fungi > Ascomycota > Pichiomycetes > Serinales > Debaryomycetaceae > Lodderomyces > Lodderomyces theae. The sequence continues at coordinate 355,904 of NW_026261434.1, read as the reverse complement.
GACGGCAAGAAGGAAGAGCGTAAGATTTCCAGTATAATGCCCTCACTTGAATTGTTTTCCACTGGTCTGCATAAAAGAGACTACTATGCAATCGTTGAAAAGGTCCTACTTGCGATTTTGCCGGATAAGGTCAACCTGTTTAAATTGTTTTGTCGGTATTTCAAGTATGTTCATCCATTCATTCCAATAATTGACGAACGGTCCTTGATTGTGGAGGTGAAGAACTTGTTGACAAATTTCCCTTCCTTTGGACACGAGAGGTGGACCTCATTGAAAATTCGCAATAATCAAGATCTACGAACAATGGGGATTTTCATGCTAATATTGTCATTGGGATTCAAAAGTTTGATACATAATGACAGCGTCTACAACGATTATACCGCTGAGGAGTTATCAATGATTCACGACATGACGCAATTTTCATCGGATGAATTTAAAAGAGTTGTCAATCTTTGCATCGGTGATGGCTTGATTGCAGCCAAATCTTCATTCAAGTTGGTTCAGTTATTAACCCTTTTGTATTTTTACAAGGAAGTGTCACCTGATGATGGGCATGGTATTTGCGGGGCCGACTCTCAAATCTTGCTCGGTGTGTGTATACGCCACGCACTCGCAATTGGATTGAACCGCGACCCAACGTCGTATACTGCGTATGATGCTCTTTGCAAAAACCCGCCATTCATCAAGACTTGGAGGCATTTGTGGAATTACTTGACCCAGGTGGACGCAATGAGCAGTCTCCATAATGGTACCAATTTGAACTTGAGGAACTTGAAGATGAGTGATGTGCATGCTCCATTCGAGTCCAACGACATAACTGGTGAACTAAATGAGACAATCAAGAGATATAATTCGATATGTGAATGTTACCGCCAATTGTGTAACAAAATCAACAATGTTTGGGAAAAGCCGAAAGTCATGGATATCTTGGCTGATACAAACCATTTGGAGAAGATTTTTTTCGATTTTTTCGGAAAGGATTTCTTTCTGACTGGTATTTGCAAGCCAGCTAAAGTTGAACCGAATGGAAATTCGTGGGATGCGGGAACAATGGAGCATGAAGAGCAGGTCATCAAGGTAATGAAGTACTGCATGTTTGTGCAATTGAGGACCAACTTGTCCGGAATGTACTACATGATTGCCATCCATTATGAGAACGAGTACAACGAATCCAAAACGCCGTCGATGAATGCTGGAATTGAGTTGTTCAAGATATATATCAAGAGCGTGGTGCAGATTGTGTACATAATGACCCATGTGTTGGACAACTCCGTTGAATTGTTTGGGAAAAACTTTGATTATATTCTTACTGCTGCTAATGAACGGTATATGATTAGAACGCATTCGTTCTTGACGTCATTTTTCATTAGGTTACTCCATCAAAAAAAGGATTTATCATTCAAAGTGTTCAAGGAGCCTAGCTATATTCCTCGACTTGAGGTTATTGACACGTTATTCACCATGGTTTTGGTTGAAGCAGAGTTGTTTGTTGGTAATTTCCGGAAACTCTCACGTACTTATATAAACAGTTATCGGTTGTACATTATGACGTACATAATTATGCGTCAGTGTGTGGAAAACCCCGATGTGTTTTTCGAAAAGGCAATTAGTGACCAACTGTTTTTCCATCAAGGAACCAATATGATTGAATTCTTTACGCTTTCGGAGTTGCACCACTTGTGTCGCTTATGTGGCGAGTTTCGGAATGCCACTGAAGAGAAGAAAAGGTTAAAGAGAGAAAGGTTGAAGGCAAAGGGGATTGTTGTTGCTAATGATGACGACATTGATAATTTCAATTTCGATACATTACGATCATCGGTTGGTGTTGATGATTTCTCCATTTTTGAAAGTGGGAAGGGGTCTACATTTATGTCGTTTTTTGATGATGATCAAGTATTTGACAACTTGAACAACTTGCCTGATGACGTGTTGGACCCGGTTGCGAGAAATGAAGACTTGATTCGGTTGTATAACATTTATGGTGATTTTGATGAGGATTTAGTCAAAATGGGAACAACTTGAGGATGTGAACCTCGAAAAAAAAGAAAAAGATGAGACAATCAAATCTGTTTAAAAAAGTGTCTACCTGTGTACTTTCTTGAGTTTTAAAAATGTGTATTATTATTGTAACAGGTTATGGCGGCTTATGCTCTGCTCTATCATTGTGAAGTACCGTGGTTGGTATTCACCGTGCTTATCGCCTAAATCCGTACACGGAAAATAAAGCCCCGCAGTAACTCCGACGGGCTTAGGTAGCGCCGAAATGACTACATTGTTTTTCTCTTTCTTCACGTAAATTCCTCCAATTCATTACACCCATTCATTAATCATCTTACTTTCTGTCCTTCCTACAGTTCGAAGAAAGAAAAAAAAAATGCAATCAGTGTTTCAAGTGGGCAGCCACGATCAACCCAAGCCAAAGAGGAATCGTGTTTCACTCAACTGTATTTCGTGCAAACGGCGTAAAATCAAGTGCGACAGAAATAAGCCTTGTGGGTCGTGCGTCAAGTATGGATCTGCGTGTGAGTACCTGGAGCCTGTGTGGAGTAAAGCTGATCAGGACAAAAAATTCAGTGTGCAGCGTTTAGATGCCAGGAGTACGCTGTACGGTGAAGATGGTGGCATCAAGAAACGCAAGACAAGCGGAGAAGAAGAGATGAAACTAAAAAGTAGTGGTAGTGGCCATGCTATGGGCCTTGAGACTGGTGCTAGCCCTGCAGTAATGTCTCAAACAGAAAGTAAGGATGGCGATGGTGTTTTCGCGCAGTTGGAGTTTCTCAAGTCTAAATTACATGAATTGGAATCTAAGGTGCATAATAGAAGTGGGTCTCCTGTGGCGTCCCACACTTCACCACCAGCCATTGAAAAGAAACCGCTCGATTGGGAAACAATTTCCTCGTCAGCTAATAATGAGTCGTCGTCGAATCCGACATTTATCGGAATCAATCCGTTTAATGATACGAACCCAGGCGAAACAATCAATTTCTACGAAGGATATGCACCTGTGCATGTTCAAGATCTAGCTAGACGATACAACCATGGCCCATTTGCTTGGTTGACTTTATTGAAGAAAGACCCTGCTCAAAGCCAAATCTGGAAATACTTGCACTCTGTTCGTCAAGAAAACCGGAAACGGATTCGACAGACTCCTCGTGCGGCTCAATTGCCACCCTTGATACATCACTTCAGAGATGGAGTACCGGAAACCGGGACAAAGGCTGAAAACGGTTGTTGCGGTGAAAATGGTGAAACAAAAGTTTCAGAGACTGATAAAAATGATGATGACCCCGGTACCAAAAAGAAGGAGAGTGGTCAAGAATGGGAGTTTCAAGAACGGGCAATTGATCGTGATGGATTTAACGATTTGAGACTTTATGGCAATGTACGAACGAAATTCAAACAGCTGGGTATTAGAGACGGCACTTCTGCTATTGCCACTACTTCAAAGCCAACAGGTTCACTGGAACAAAAATCGGATGTCAAGAGGGATACTGGTATTAGTCCCGAACCAGAAAAGAAATCTAGAGGTGCCATGTCTTTTGGCAAAGGTAAAATCGAGGAGGAGTTGAATCTAATTGAAAATTTGCGAGACTATTTACCAAAACAAAAGGTTATTTGGAAATCAATTGAGTTATTCTTCACCCATTTGTACCCGTTTTTCCCCTTGCTTGATGAGCAAGATTTTGTTCGTGAAATGGAACGGATCTTGGGCCCTAAAGATTTCAATGATTCCAAAATCACCGATTTGAAAATTGAAAAACGACTTGATCTCGCTTATTTGGGGGCTCTATTCATTATAATTCGATTTGCTTATGTTTCGCTAGTTACGAACAGGACAACCCTCATGGATAAGAAAATGGCTAATGGAACTGATAACAGGCAAGAGATGGATGTACAGTACTTGTTATTAAACCCAGCTGAAATGAAGCTTATCGAAATGGCAGAGTTGTGTCTCGATCAGTTCAATTTGAATCGCAGATGTGCGCTTATTGTTTTGCAGTGTACTTTTCTACTTCGTTTGTATTACATGTTTGGTCCTGAACACGGAGACGGTTCTGATGGTGGAGATTCGCAAGTTATTAATGGATTAATGGTGCAAATGGCTCTTGCTATTGGGTTGCATCGGGATGGTTCAGTGGTTACAAATATTTATGATATCATATCTGATGAAGAGTCTATTGTTGAGGAAGATAGTGCAAAACAACAAAACATTCATCGTAAAATCTGGTTCTTTTTGGTTATTTGTGACTTGATTCAAGGTTATCAGTATGGTAATCCATTATGCATCAGAGACGAGATGTATGATACTCGTTTGCCTTACTATGTACCGGGAAATGAAAATATAGGTGATGTTGAAAGGGAGAAGCATGTTGTGAGTACATTTGCGTATCTTGAAAAGTATCGTACCAAATTGGTTAATATTTTGAACATGTGTTTGAATTTGCACAAGCCGGCTAATTTGCAGATGCTAACTAACAGCATTTCTGACTTTGAGGTGTTTCTTAATGACAATTTTGGTATTATGAAATTGTTTCTCATACCTTTTGACAAGGACAATTATGCTTACCCATTTTTGAAAATCATGAAGTGCAAAAACTACATCAATATGAAGTTTTTTCTTAATGGATTGTTGTTTCATTTGTATATCCATTATGAAGCACAAGCTAAGAAACAAAACCAATCCTCTGAGTCCCATGTGAAGCTGCAGTCGTTGGCATTCTTTTACTTGAGGAAAATTATGGTCTCATTGTATGGTGAATTTTTACCTAATGTTCCCCAATTGCTTTGGGAAAATGCCAAGAATTTCGGTACTGGTGTCGGTAGTGATTTGATTATAAATCCATTTATTGAAGGCATGTTGCACAAGATTTCACAATTTAGTTTTGCAATGTTGACACGATTGAATTCTACAATTTATTTGATGAGATCAGACACACAAGCACATGACGCCAATATGAAGTCTGGCATGTCTTACCGATTAAAATATGGGAAATTGGTGCAATTGAGCCAGCTTTTGGAAAGGGTTTGTGAGATTGTGATTATGTCGATGTCACGATTGAGTCAACGGTATTACTATGCGTGGAGAATAACCAAGGCCCATACTTACATCATGACGCATTGCATAAGGAACCAAGATTTTTTCAAGCTCTTCCATGAGAAGAAGCAGTTGGCACCTTTTTTGGAATGTAGTGATGCGCAATTGAATGAGCTTATTGCAATTTGCCAAAAAGGTATGAAGCCGTATGCTAGATGCAAAAAGAAGTTTGGCGAATCTTTTTCAGAGCATTTTAGTAGGGATCAAAATCAAGGTCCTTTGGCTACAGAGTATGAGATGGTAAGGCCAGCAAATGCAAATGCAAATGTGGAACAGAGAAGAGACAATGTGACTGAAGGCGATATAAATGCTGATTGTGGTGATGAATATGTCGATGCACATTCACATCAAAACCTGGTTAGTTCGAATGGAGCTAGTACAACAACGGAACATTCCAACATTATGAATAATCCAATGTCATCGGAGTCATGGTCGAGTCTCGATGATTTCAATACTGTCTCGAATACTGATATTGATAATTTATGGATCTCGTTAAAGATGAAGACGAGTCCAGTGGCGGGTGATGGCAATGTTGATCAATTTCAAGGTGAGTTTGCCAATGCGGCAAATGTTAGTGCAAGCTCCAATACCAATGGAAGCGCTGCTCGACCAGCGACGCTGGGCACTCCGTTTACACCTTCCGTCTTGACGCCCTTTTGGCAGTCCTTAGCGCAACCATATAGCCAGCAACTGCAACTGCACCAGCAACAGCAACAGCAACAGCAACAGAATTATCAGCAGACGTCCGGGTACAATGGGGGTGTGGCTAATAATCAAGACAATGGGGCTGCTCCTGGAGGTGCAGAGTTAAAGACATTGAATGATTTTGATTTGTTCAATAGCTTACCCTTGGAGGAGATGTTGGGTATAGCTAGTATGAATTTGCCATGACGTCAGGCAGTTCGTATGGGGCAAAGTGTAATTATAGTAATTAATTAATAATGTGATATATTTGTGTGATTTGTGTGGTAAGTAGTGTTGTATTTTAGAAGCATTTCTATTGCAAAATTCGATTAATGGCACCATTTGCGGTGAAGTATTCGCCGGCGATCTCGAAGGACTTTGCATATCTCGTATGAAGATAATATTCTGGGCTGAGAGATGGGTGACTGCGCAAACATTGTCTCTCACTCTGCATCAAGTTGCATCAGATAAGAAAATTCTTTTGGGTTTTGCAATTTAGCACCCCTGCAACCTGTGAAATGTACCCCGCGTTTTAGCGACCAGTCCGCCAAGACATCTCCATCTTGCCATTCTTTTGCAGACATGACTCATTCGGGACAGGCACCATTAGCTGTGTCGAATTACAAGGAAAGAAGATTAAGGTTACAGATCTACCATAAGTTGTATCCTAAACCAAATGTATTATAAAAACGTATTCTATAAAATTGTAAAAATGTATATGCAAAACGAAACAATAAAATGACCATAAAAAAACCAGCGTGAGAAGAGCACCATGCAACCAGGGCATGAGATTAATAATGACCAGCATTTTGTTTCCCATCCCTGTTTCAAACTCTTTTAATCTACCAAATCCTTTCCCCATAAGAAAACACTCTTATGACTCATCAAACCAACAAAAGACGGTGGCAATTAAGCCCCCACCCCCCAACCTACTCTTTATTAAATGGTTGATTTGTTGAGTTTCTTCAACAAGTTGTTCAACTCAATTTCTTCCTTCATTGCAGCAAATTCAATAAGTGGGTCAACCATGTACTGATTGTTGGATTGTAGGTATTGCTGCTTTTTCTCCACAGTAGCAGCTGAAGTTGCCGCGCTAGTTGGTGGCAATGGCGATACTGAGCACGAAGCTGACGTTGAGTTTGATCTAGCTGAGTAGAGTGAATTGGATGATTTTGATGAGCTGATTGATGAAATTGAGCTTTGTGAGTCTTGTCTGTAGTGTAATTGATGGTATAATGAAGCTGAAGACGAGCTTGTGTTTGTGCTTGAGTTTGAGTTTGATGGACTGCCCGAAATTGATCTGGATGGGGATGGGGTAGTGAGATATGCCGAAGCTGGAGTGGTGGAAAGTGCAGTAGCAGAAACAGCAGTGGCAGTAGCAGTGGCGGTGGCATAGAGTTGTTGTGCTTGTGCTTGTTGTTGTTTCCACAATTTGATCTTCTCCAGCTTGACAATTTGTGCTCTGATTGGGTCCAAGAAGGATCCCAAAACTTCAACCATCTCTTCATTAGTAACCTTCAAATCCCAATTCAATAAATAGATCAACTGTCTTTCCATAAGGTTGATGTCTTTGACATTGAACAAACCATCGGTATACTTGGCCCAGTGTTTGTTCTTTGGACTCGAGTCATTGTGGAATTTACTCGACAAGATCAAACAGCTCAACAAGATTCTGTGTCTAGTGCAGGGCAAGCCTTGTGCGTTTTTAGGCAATTTGGTTTTCAATTTCTGCAAGTAGATCAATGTAGCCATCAAAGTTCCCGTGTATACATTGGTGTACTTGACCAATTTGGTGAGAAATGTCATCAATGAAGGTAATTGTTTCACGGTGTTGTTGGTGGTGGTGTAAGTTTGAGACTTGGTATCCTTGCATGGAATAACTTGTAAAGTAGCGACAACCAACTTGTGGATCATATCGTGAGTGATTGGACCACTGAGAAAAATGTTTAATGCTTTCAAATCAAGTGCGGAAACCATGGTGGAAGGATTTGGATTGGAGTTTGGGTGACGAATATGAAGAAGTAGTATTAGTGAAGACAAGGGTATGCTGGGGAGAAAATTGAGAAGTTCTATCTATATATATATACATATGTGTGTGTCAGAGATTTGATGGTTTAAGGAGATGTTTTTGTTATATAACTCAATACTGCAAAATAAATACCCAAAGGTACGTCTATGTGTTTTTCATTATCGATTGATAATTGTTTTAGAAAGAGAATAAAAGTGCAATTACGCACTGTTTGTGTTATATTCGCTATTTATCGTAACAAGGTAAAAAAAAAAAAAAAAAAGAAAGGGTGTTTGTGTAACAGCAGCATTTATTCTCCTTTCTAAAAAAATAATTTTTTATTTGGCGCTTAATTCCAATTTCCCTTGGGTTTTTGTAAACAAACACACTCCTTTACCCTGTAAAGTCTATAACCATAAGGTTCGTAACCTTTTTGGGTTAATTGACTTATGCAACGGTATAGTTGCCACTTGTCATACAAACTGTTCAGTGTTCATATAACATTACAGCACCAGCACACCACACCATAGGCTCTACAACCATTCACGTCGTTGCGTGATACCTCTTCTTCTTCTTCTTCTTCTTCTTCTTCTTCTTCTTCTCCTCCTCCTCTCTCTTTCCCTCGTCTACTACGCTACCTCCAAAACGTTCGATATTTTCTTTTGCATTCCATATTGTTAGGTTTGTGATTGTACATATCTTCGCGTCTCAAGTTTACCCAAAAACCAGCAAGAAAACAAAAAATAAAATAATCAGTTTCCCCATGTTCCATATACGTATGAGATAGCCAGCAGCAGCACGAAGAACAAAAGATCTTGAATTTCTACGTAATGAGAGTTTTCTGGGAATGCAAGCAGATGCAGCTATCCATATATCTTAACCCCGTTCAAACCTCATTAATCCGCGTTGTGTCGTCAGGTACGTACTACACGCATAATTACTTATCCTAAAATGGATCCAAGCAAGTAAACTATGGCTGGCGTTGACTAATTACGGTTTGACAATGATCATATACGGCTTAAGAAAGAGTTTACAGTATTAAGCAATGTTCAGGCCCAATGCACCTCCTCTCTATGTACGAAACTCCAACCAATAAGCTCTACACAGCCCACATCGTGCCACTGGAACATTATTTTTGACCACACACTCATCATAAACATAAAACGTGTTTGGCGAGCTGGCAATACAATACCGTCACGTTACAGCATTGTTGAAATAAATTGTGGCGGTCTACAAAACACATTTAAAACGCGTCTGAGGATAGAACATTTTGGCACTGTTTACTGTATATGTCTTGTGCCATTGAGAGAGAGAGTGTGTGTGTGTGTGGGGCAACATAATTGTCTCAAGTTCTATCGTGTAGACTAATTTTTATTTTTCCCTCCTGTTATTGAGGCTTGTGTGCAATTCAATTTGGCCCAATGCGTACTGTATAGTTTTATTCTAGAAGGAGATGAGAGATATTTTAGATCGCGTGTATATATCTCCTTTTGTGTGTCTCAGTTTCATTTGACTTTGGTTTTGGGTATATTGTTTAGGTCGTTTTGCATCGTCTAAGGTGACAATAACAATACCATGACTAGGAAAAAGGAGACCATCTTGTTCGAGGTGTCACCACAAACGCCAGATTAAAAAAAAAAAAAAAAAAAATAAAAAAAAAAAGAAAAGAAAATGGTTTGGCTCTTGTGATACAAATTTTGACGCGCGTCATATTGTTTTGTATTTGGCGTTTGAAAACCTTTACAATAAACAACTACAACAACAACAGATACTCTGCTACAATCTATTTTAAGGGACACCGTAGAGATTCTAGAACTTTTTGATTTTTGTACTTTTTCGACTTCTGTTATTTCATCCCTCATATTCCAGTACACAAACAACCACACTTGAGGACAGAGCACATTCAAAACCTTCGGCTCATGATGGCCCTACCTCAGACGAGAATGCCCCCGTCGTTATTGAGTCTTTGGGAACGATCAGAGCACTGTCAATTGTCAAGCCACCACGTAGCGTACGCGAGAATGCAATCGGATGATTGTATGTTCTGTGTAGATACATTGTCGAGTTTTATAGTGTCTTTAGTTTTTCCATTTATAGAAGAATATGTAGCCACCTTTCAAAGAAGCCGCAGCACTCACGCGAATTCTCTGGATTGGGTTGAGAAGGCGGAGAGGAAGATTTCATTATTGTTCCGTTTAGGGTTATATGACCTGCGCGTAACCAACGATCGCCAATGACCAATGGATGCATTGAAGTGAGACACCACTGCATATACTTTTTGTTGTTGCAACCATTTCCACTACGAACAGCACAGTTGTGGTCTGACATATAGCTCCTGGTTGCAAGAGCCTGTACTTTTACACGAGACGAACCAAAAACATCGCGTTTCCATTTGTTCAACTCAATTACGAAGATGGCTTGATAAGAACAAGCACAGCCAAAGTGTACTGCAACATATATCTATTTTAATACGTGTATAACCTGTTAATTACTCGCATGAGCTATTTTGTGTGGCGGTGGTTGGTATAATTTGCCTTATTCCGTGCATATTGCCTGCAATTTGGTGTAATATAGTGATAGAAAATCGTTTGGTTCTTTTTGTGTAGATGGTGGTAATTTATCCCAATTCGGTATAAATGCACCCAAGACAATAGAAACAATAAAACCAAAACCGTTTCTCGTGCATTAATTAGGAGAGATAGACGATGGTGGCAGGAGAAGCAGGAGGGACGGAAGTAGTTTTAGAAGCAGTTTTCGTCACCTTAGATAAATTTACATTGTAGGCAAAATCTAAAAAAGCCGAGGCAGCTCACCTCTGACGGCACATCCTGGGAAAAAGCTATCCAACTATATGTATACGAGGAAGAGAAGTTTGTAAAACCGCCGGCTTATATAGTACTATTCCATCATCTCTTCGAGAAAGTTTCACAACAATACACAACTTATCAAAACACATTTTATATATATTTGATCAGAAATTTGGGTATATTACTGGGTCTGTCATGCAGTTGAGTACTCAGACTGGTGCACAGCGAATCTTGTCATCATAAATATATATATATGTGTGTGTGCGTGTGTGTGTGTGTGTGTGTGTTGGTTGAGATTCTGAAATTTCCCATAAAGACAACTTTATATTGTCAATCCCTCAAAGACTTGAGCTAGATAAATATATGAATATGCATTACTCAGTATATCCGTGTAGCTGCTTTGTCTTTGCAAGGATATGTTGTACTTAAAGTGCCTGGTGAATAAGAAAGAAAGAAAGAAAAAAGTGTGATGTGGTGTAAAAAAAATTTTTCTGTCTCTACAAGATATTTTTATAGCGTTGACCTGCGAGATGAGAGAGATGAAATTAAAATTGGTAGCATTAGCTTTCTTTATATCCTATATCCCCATATCACACAACTAAATTCTTCAACTTTGTCAATTGCTCGTAATACTCAACAATATCATCGCCCTTTTTCATTCCGGGGCACCCTATCATACGGTCACACAACTGTTGATACTCAGCAATGGACTGAGCCCCAATCAAGCCTTCAAGCCATTCACAGTACAATTTATTATACTGTCGTACGATCAACTCCATAAACTGATGGATATACAGCAAGTCAGTTAATGTGCGACGACCATTGTACATTTGTAAACATTCGTCAATGGGCATAATCAATTTGGAGTTTATATGACGCACGATTGTATGTTGCGTAAAGTTGATTTGATGGAGAAGTTTTTCATGAAATGATTGGTAAATGGACTTGATGTAATGGTCATCTTTGTTCTGGCTGTGGTGATTGATTTGTGCTGCACCATCACCATCATTGCCATCTACGTCGTCTCCAAGGAACTTCTGCCACAATCGGCAATATTTCAACTGAATTTCAAGAAACTCAATCAATTGTGGGCCGAGTGCTTTCAATTTCTTGCGCAACTGCACAAGACAGGTTACATAATTTGCCATTTGAGAATTGGGCAAAGATTGCTGTTGCTGTAGCTGTAACTGTTGCGGTTGCTGTAGCTGTTCTCCTTTTGCTCCTTCTTGCCTTTTATTCTCTCGTTGCGGTGTGTTCTCGGGCGCTGTGGGAAGTGGTCTGTTTTTAAGCATTAGTTGAATGTCCTTCTTACTCGGAGACCGTGCTGGTGGAGGTTGCGTCAGGCTTGGCAGTGCATCTTCATCAACCAAATCCAACCTTTGCTCGCTTTTGTGTAGATTCAAAGATTGGTTTCGTCTTGGTGGGGTGGTTACTTGTAGAAGAACATCCTCTTGTTGAGTCGATTTTGTTAATGGTGATGGATTTCTGGACTTTGTGGTTTGCGACCTTGATATCTGTGGCTGTTTTGACAGTGATCTCGAAGGCTGTCGTTTAGGCCCGTTGTCAGGCAGTTGTGTTAAGATATCGGTAAGGGTATGCAACTTGTTGGTTTTATTCTTGTCTGAGTTTGACGTTGTGGAAACACTGCGTTTCACCATGGCTGACAAGGAACGTTTGATTGAGATACCTCTGGACAATGTCAGCTTCAGTCTTGAAGGTTTCGACTCAGTCTCATCCTGTTTGCCTTTGAAATCAGTTTCCTTCTTTGTCCCGGTCGCTTTGACATCCAATTTGTAGTTTGAATGGAGACCGTTCACAATACTTGTATCAACAGCTGTGCTCAATGGTCGACTACTGAAATCAACAAATTGCAACTGCGTCAAATTGTGTTGTGGATAATATTCAGGCACTTTGACCTTTAATAGTTCATCCACTCTGACCAAATCTGTCCATTTTAATATGGGATAATTGCGTTTCAAATTGTCAACAGTGGCAAATTTTGAAGTCACTGAGCTCAACTTTACTAAACATATTTCCAAATCTTGATAATTTCTCTTGACTACATTGTTGACTCCCAATTTCATATTGTGATTGTTCAACTTTGCCAACTGATCCTTGATGCATTTGATGAAAGTGGGCAACTTGTGCCATACCTCCATGGCAATGGCCAAATGGCCACGATGATGCACTGCTTGTGCAAGAACAAAATCCAACTTGTAATAATAGCTCAACAAACTGAATTTAAAAACATTGTTGAATAGGCCCAGATTGTTGATTAAATCACCAAAATTAACCACTTCAATTGAACAGTTGTATACAAATTGAAACACATTACAATTGATCAATTCAGACTCACAAACTTCCTTGTGGTCAATTATACCAGATTCTTTACTCAACTGCTTCATTATACGAAGGATCATATCCTTGAACCCCTCTTTAATCCTCATGAGATTCGACAAAACCAAGCTTTTTTCACTAGTTTCATTCCACTCCAATTTGCTAGCGTCAACATACTTCTCCAATTGCTTATACTTGCCAATGGTGTAATTGAGAAACTCAATAATCTGTTGTTGATACTGAAATTTGACGTCATTTGTCAATTCGTGGTTGAAAAATTCCGTACGCATAGGAGAACTCACTTTCTTGTAGACTTGGTCACTCTTTTGCAGTAGTTGAGGTGGCTTGAAGTTAGGCATTGGACTTTCCGAGGTTTGTCCACAACTCCTTTGTCTTTCGTACACCGACAAGGGAAACTGTGTAGGCTTGAATGTCAACTTTTCGGGCTTGCGTTTCAGCATACTCTGATTTCGTTGTAATGATGATGTTGAGGACGTTGGTACATTGTTGAAATCGGGATTTGACGTAGGTAGGGATATCTCCAAGTGTAAAGCACCAGGTGCATGTTTCTGTTTACGAGATCTAGACCTTGTGGGCTTATTCGAAGCGGCTTGTGTGTCGGGTGAGGTTGTCTCTGGTTGGTTCTCAGCAGCTCTCAACCATGCTGGACAAAATGGGTCATATTCAGCCGCCGAGTGGCTTGGAACAACAGTTCTTCCCGATGTTGCAAACCTTGCCAAATCTCTCTCCAGTATGTGATGCTTATTTATAATATCAGTCATTAGATTCTCAGAATATTGGGTCTATTGTCGTGGGTTGAGTAGAAAGTTCTGCAAAAGTAGATGAAAAGGCAATCTTGTTTATCTTTACAAGCACCAACAAAGATTATTTATATAATCCCACGCCAAGATGCTACTATCCGTAAAACATTCCATTTCTGAAGCAGGGCTAGCTACAGCATATTTCTTTTCTTGTTCAATCCATCTTTGGTTTGTGGTTCAGGAATGTTTCAAGATCGATTTGATTTTTGTTTTTGTTTTTTGTACCATCACTTATTGTATACAATTAAGGGGGGGGAAGGGGGAGAGGGGGAGAGAAGGACATACAGCCCTTGTCTCAAATCTAGATTTGCAGTTAGGTTTAGGTTACATACTGCATTACACGGTATACTGGTCACCCTTAGTCTCGATACTTGCAGTTTAAATTCAAAGCTCTGTCCCCTTTTTTTGACGCCAAATAATCAGCACCAAGTACAGTAAAGCTATCTGGCGCCAAATGTTTTTATCTAAACGAAAAATAGATAATAAACAAAGATTGACGCGTCATCGTGTGCTACTTCACTCGAGAGACAGCACGAAGTAGAATGATAGGTCATCAGATGGGCAGTTTTGATGTTATACAAACAGTAGAGTACAATACAATTAATTTTTACACAAATTTTATTTCATATGTATCAAGTGGAAATGTTTGACACAAAAGAACTTCTACACATTCTACCCAGTTCGTCCCCCCCATTAACACCACCACCACTAAAAACAGAAAGATGAAAATAGACTAAGCAGTTGGAAAACACTTTCTAGAACTAAACTCATCCTAAACACACAATTGATATCTCTCCACTCTTTACTGGTCCATGCTAACCGACTCATCCTCCATCACCCCTTTCCCAATGTATTCAGAAATAAACTTGAATGTATCGGTGCTATCACGCAAAGACTGTACAAAGAAATCGACATTCTCCGTTAACGTATACTGACTCTGTTTGACTTCATTAACATCACTCAAGGCTTGTGCACAAATAGGACATTTTGGTCCATGGTCACTTGCATCATCCACGAATTGCGAGCTACCATTGCTGCTTGTTGGTTTGGCAACGAGACTAGATGACAAACATTTCTGATGGAATGAATGCTTGCATTTGAAATGAATCACTGGGAAGTCCAACTTCATTTGACATGCTGAACACTTGTTGTTCTGAATCACAAATGGGTGTGTCAATTGTGACAACTTGTATGAGTTCTTGGTTGAGTCATGCTCGTACACTTCGATGAGTTTCTCATTATTGGTGATTTCTTGCTCTTGAGCTGTAAAATACTGAAGGAGATAATCTTTAACAATACCAAACGTAACAAACTCATTGTCGTTAGAATCACCTCCATTGAGCAAACTAATCAACTCAAGTGGGTCCAACAATTTATACTTTTTGATTTGTTGTAGTATGACTTGTATATCATCGTGATTAACTTTTTCATAAACTTCACGCTTGGAAACGATAAACTCGAGCATCATTTTATAGAGCTGCGGTTTAGCTTGGCCATACTTTTGTAGCACTTTGAAACACCCTTCAACGTCTTCATCAATTTTGTACGACATAAATATACCTTCCTCGTCGCCATTATCTTCCCTTGCCTTTATTTCGCCAGGCTTGAAACGATACAAATGACTCAATAACAACAACGAGTCGTCATCTAACAAATCACCGTATTGGTCAACAATAGAATCTGCTTTATCCAACCATTCCGACTCACCAGTCTTTTTGTCCAATGAGAGATACATTTCAAGCAAGGTAATCAACACTTCCTTTTTATCCGTCAAGTTACCCTGATATCTATCCAAAGCTTCAATGCATGCCTCGAGGAATATAACAAACTCATTTGGATGGTTGGTAAAGCTGGAATAAATCAAATTGGGCTTGGGAGGTAGGTATGTGGGTTCTCTTGCAACATTGGATGATAATGTTGTTGTTGTTGTTTTCTCGGTTTTCTCATTTTCTGAGTCATTCCCGCGGAGTGTCAAGTAGTTTAGAAATGCCTTGTAGTTGGTCAATTGAGTTATTCCCTCCCCACCCTTTTCATCTTCCTCTATGTTTGCATCTGGTGCTGTTGTGGTAGAAGGCTCCTGCGTTGACTCGGTGGGTTGATATTTACCCGTAAACACATTGATCAAAAGCTCCGTTGTTTCAATTGGACAAGAGTCTAGCAACTTTTTCGATTGGTCAATTAATATCAATAGCAAGTCGTCAATCTTTAATGTCTTCATGTAACTCAATGCCAATTTCGGTTTACTTAAATCATTCAACTGAATTTCAACAATCAAATTTGGTTGATTGAGTTTGTATAATAACCTCAACACCTGGTTGTAGAATCCACACTCTTTGAATAAATTGATAATGAGGGGAAAATTGAGTTCTTGTAGTTTTGCATTAGACAAGTCCAATTCATCAATAAAAGAGTCAATTTGGTCAAGGTTCTTCAACTTGCACAAGCAACATAATAACAATGTGATATGGTCGACGCTGGCTAGGGTCATTGCGTACAATCTTTCCAAAAATTTCACCATATTTGCCGTGTTAATTGCCTCCTTGAATTTCGTAATCACATTCATGATAAAATCATCTCTATCTTCGTTCGAAATTGAATTGACGGCATCCGCAGCTTCATTCTTGAACAAGCCAAGACAGCTAATGTAAACATCCATAGCCTCATCATACTTTTGTTCATCAAATAGATGGTCTGCGTGCAATGTCTGTATCCGCAACAATACGTCTGAGGAAAGTTTCAGTTGTTTTGCCAAGTTGAATGCTACGGAAAACAATTCCCTTTGCAAAACTAGTTCAATCTGTTGGTTGATTGGTTTTTCATAAAGTCGGTATAATACACCATCATTAGATAAGAGGTAAATTTCATTACCCATTTTGAAAACAAACTTGATCACACTTTGTGGAATCAACAAATTTAGCGAAATATGGTTATTCCTTGTATCAAGAATAATAATCCTCGATTGAAACTTTTGCAGGTATTCATTATCCGTTGAGCTCACCATCAATATGAACTGATGGAGTCTTGCAATTTTCGATTTGGGAACGTCGAAGTTGATTGTTTTTAGCTTTGTAGTGGGGTTGTAGTACCTAATTGAGTCAGGACGTCCTACAATTAACTCCTGCTTTCTTCCAGATTCGGTGCAATCTAGATCTGCGCCAGCCTTTTGTGATAATATACGCAAAGGTTTGCCGTGATTACGCCCAGTAGTCGATACCGTCAACACTTTTGAAGTTGTTGTGACGTAAAGTATTTGCTCCTCTTCATTAAACTGTATTCCAGTTATTGGATCATTACCAAAGCTTTCATAAATAACTCGCTGTTTTGATCCTCGATCACGCAACAAGTCCCCTCTAACAAGTATTACTTTCCCATTCGCATACCCAATTGCCAAACATGTCAAGTCGAAATTAAACTTGAAGCAACTAATTGGAAACGAATTTTCACTTTGGACTCCGTTGCTTCGACTATTCTCAGTAACCGAAACTTGAGTCTGGAATTTGAACTTGTATTCCGATGCCTCCAATTTTTCCATATTGAGTATCCTTGTTAAATCCCAAACTTTGATGATCAGTGGGAACCCTTGCTTTTCAGCCAAAGTCATTATCAAATTGCTCAGGTTGATCACAGGTTCTATAAACGTTATCCTGTAGTCAATATCGTAAGCTTGGAATTGGCCCTCGCACGTCATATCTTTTGGGTTTATGATCTTAAGTATGGAATTATTGACGGCGATAACCAAGTACGCTTTCGTGGCGTTGATGGCACTGAGCGTGGGATCAGAATACAATGCATCGTGTGATTGGTAGTTGGGGTCACGTATAGGAATGAAGTCAAATAGCTGAAACTGTCTCCAAGTGGATAGTAGAGACATTATCTGGGAGAAGGCACTGTTGTAGTTGTATGTCGCCAAAGTAAGGTTTCTAGTCAGTCTGCCGTTTTCGTTTTGTTTTTTTTTGACACGAGAGAGCGCAAAAATTCCATCAACTCAACAACGGGAGGTTTGTTCACCTAAATGTTTTTCCATTCACAAGCACACTACAACTATTAGTAGAAGAAATACAAAAGATGGTAGATACAATGTCAGCTCAGTGACTGAAGAAACCGAGTTGAGCACGAATGGTTTTCGTGGTAGAATCACCCCAGTGAATGAGTAGCCTCCTCGAGCTGCAACGGGACTCCTTGTGTCAGCATTCCCAAAAGACAAGTCAGTGGTACTCGCATTGTTTGTGGCATCAATGCTTCCAAGGCTTATTGCAGGATGTGACTTGGGAATATCTGACGTTTGAGACTTGTTTAAAAGTGTTGCATTACTGGTGAATGGTGTCCCTGGGTCCGATATCTTGGTGTTGTTCATTCTCTTTGGGTTGATTACCTCGCTTCGAAAATGGGGAAGTGAAGTAGGACGCAAAACTATGGTTGTTCCCTTTATCGGTAATATACTGAATAGTCCGGTCGTCGAGTGGCTTGGTGTCGTCGTTGCAAGTATTATCGAAACTGTGTCCTTAACTCTCGACAGTTTCCTTCCTAACACCAAGTGACCATCATCATATTCTACCAATTGTGCTGGGTCCACTTCTTGTCGTGTATTTTGTGTTGGAATTTCACTTGTGGTCACAGGGGTCGTCAAAGTCGAAATCGTTTCAATGGCAACGTTGTCAAAGTCACTCAAGGTCAATTCTTCTGCACTGTTTACTGTCCCAGCTTCTGAATCCCGGGAATTGGTTAATGCGGTTGTCTTTGTGACTTGACTACCCGACAACACTTTACGGCTTGCAATCACACTAAACACTTTATCATATTCAGCATCAATTTCAGGTACATCATTCACAGGTGGTGATGGTGGACTTGGACTTTCCAATTTAGAGTCAAAGTCAATGTGTGCTGGGAAGGAGGAGTTAGTGGTAGATTCAGATGCCAAGACTATGCTGTTGCCTGGTGAAATCACACTCTCTAGGGTATCTTCTGGTAACGTCACCAATTTGGTGATTGTGAGAACCTGAGTAATCACAACTGGAGTAGCAGGTGGTGACAGTTTGTAGTCTGTCCTCACTGGCAACACGAATGGGCTGGTCAAATTAAGTGGCTCTCTTTCGTCGCTCGAGTAGTCAAAATCTTCCTCCAATTCATCTGTTTCCTCAGTCCATTCGAGGTCTGTCATCTCCACGTCGCTTGTGAGGTTCGCCTTTGCATTGTTCACGATACCACCGTCCCACTGCAAGTCAGACTTTGCTCTGTCTACTTCATTGCACTTCATCCCCTTGTTGACCAATTTCTTGCTCCGGATCCTGTTTTGCCAAATTGCAAGAACATTCTTGGCGTTCATTTTGATACCTCCAAATACTTTTCCTGACTTTCTCTGTCTTATTTTATTGCTCCTTTTGCCTATCAGATGTCTCTTCCTGGTGAATGTGCTTTCACTTGTACTGTAAGTACCCGCTGTCGGCCAGAACAGTTCCTTACTGGAGTAAACTTCAACAATGGAACCAACTCTGTCAAAAAGCTCTGTGTATGTAACATCAGACTGATATTCTTCTCCTTTGTTTCCATGTGGACCCACTCCAAGGTTGTTGAGATAGTTGGTGTCAAGTTCATTGTCCATATCGGTGGCGGTTTCTATCGAGTGATTTAGTCCATCAAATGAATAAGTTGCATTCAAATATGTGTGTGCCGACATAAGCAAAAACGAGGTCATATAATGCATTGTTGAAATGTGACCTATTCTTGACTAGTTTGCTTTGGTGATTGTCGGCTGGTGGCTGTCTGTTTGGCTTTTGCTTTCTGGTTTATTGATATGTTATTGCGAAATTTTATGTTTTGTGGTTCTTGAAAGATTTGGTGTAATAAAATAGTATGCGCTTCCCAGCGAATTGTTGCAGAGAACCGGGATGAAAGCTTATTTGGGATGGGACCTCGCAGACATCGTATATGAAATCTTCTTCTAGAGCCCTTAACCCTTTTTTATGTTGTCTACACAACGGTGGAAAAAGAGTTGCAAAAAAGAAAAAAACATTGCTCCCTACCAGAGTCGAACTAGTGACCTTTGCATTACAAGTGCAACGCTCTACCAACTGAGCTAAAAGAGCAATTTTCACTCAAAAAAATATTTAGTGCTTTTAAGAGTGTATTTACAGTGTCATTTATTGGTAGCGCTTTTACAGGATTGAAAAATATCCAGCAAAGCAACATTTAACCATAACTTAACCCCTAACCTACCCTCCCCTCCCCTCCCCTTCCCTTCCCCCACAAAATGTCGAAGACGTCAGTCAAGCGTGTAGTCAACGCAAGTATGTGATCGTGATAAACGTTTTGCTAAGTTCCTTACTAACAATCTCATCAGTTCAAAAGTTTTATCCTACAGCTTTAGCCGACAAGTCTTGGGATAACACTGGTTTACTATTAGACTCTAGCGTGGAAGATGCAGCACAACAGAACTCCCCAATCAAGGTGTTGCTCACCATTGATCTAACCCAATCAGTTGCTGATGAAGCCATAAACAAAGGGGCAAAATTCATAATGGCATATCACCCTTTCATCTTTCGTGGACTAAAGTCAATAACACCACAAGATCCTCAGCAAAGGTCGTTGTTGAGGTTGGTGAAAAATGACATCAGTGTGTATTCACCTCACACTGCGGTTGATAGTGCCAAAGGAGGAGTGAATGATTTCCTAGTTGATGCAATTGCAGGTAAGTCAAATGTCCAAAACTCTGCCCCAATTGAACCTGACTCATCTAACCCTGAATGCGGAATGGGAAGACTCGTCAATCTTAAACAACCAATTAACTTGAAGGCTCTTGTTCCAAGGGTGAAAGAGCAACTTGGTCTCGATCATGTACATGTCGCTGAATCTAAAAACGGACCAGATCACGAAATTAGATCAATTGCTATTTGTGCAGGATCTGGAGGCGGTGTGTTCAAGGGCTTGCAAGCTGATTTATACTTTACTGGAGAACTATCCCATCATGAAGCTCTATTCTTCAAGGAAAGTGGATCCTCGGTGATCTGCTGTAATCACTCCAACACGGAGCGCCCGTTTTTGAGGTATATCAAAGAACAACTAGAAAGCGAGCTCCAATCGAGTGATGAGGTTATTATTAGTGCGACTGATAGAGACCCATTTCAAACTTGGTGATATATACAATGCGATTTGTTGTTGTTCATACAATAGAGATGTATTGCTCTTTTTTGTACATAGAAGCCGCACAATCTACACAAAATATTTCTGTATGCATTCTTGTCTTGTCTTGTCTTGTCTTGTCTTGTCTTGTCTTGTCTTCTCTTCACCACCTCCACGAACCACACAGTGATTAACGCTCTACATCAATCCCCAACAAAGTCTATGGTCTACTAGGGTTATGCAGTATGGTTGACTCACAACCAAACACAAAATCTGTGATCTTCCCATCTTCAAATGCGTCTCAAGAAGCATCAGTGAAATTACACTGTGCAAGGGGATCAATTCCATCACACAACTTGAAATCAACAATCGTTGCCTGCTCTGGAACTCCCTTTGTATTCTTGTATGGTGGATTTGATGAAAATGATGCATTGGACAGCAACGTCTATTTATTGAACACAGATACTATGGAGTGGGAATGTGATAACAAAATGGACGGATTGTACAGAGAAGGTCATCTGGCAGTCTACCTCAACGACGGCAACATTTTGGTCTATGGCGGGTTACCTTTCGACGATGAAACTTCACTCCCCAGTGCTCACAGTGAAGCATCTGCAAGTAGAGACATGCGCAAGGATCACTTGATGATGATTTACAACATTTTCGACAAAAAATGGATCGGCCCACCCGACTTCGCATTGACCAATGCCCCCAGTTCGCGATCAAGGCATGCCTGTTGTTTGACTCCGGATGGTACGAAACTTTTCATCAGTGGCGGGTTGGTGAAGTCAACCGTATTGAGCGACTTGTATTGTTATGACTTGACGTCTGGAACTTGGACAGGTCCTTTTGAGTTTGAACCGAGATTTGATCACACGATAATCTACCATAACGACCGTATATATTGTTTTGGTGGCTTGAACGGCGACATGAATCATGTGAAGACGGTGACTTTTTACTCTTTTAAAACAAAAGCCAAGTGTGAAGCTTCAATTTCGAGCTTGGCAACCACCAGCTTTTCATCATTGAGCTATGACTTGTTCATATTGGAAAATAAGAGAAATCCTGGGGTCAGTTTGTTTGTAAACCTTCCAACTTGGAACGTAGAAGGTGGAGTCAATGTTGCCAGCTTGGATTTAAAAGACTTTGAGGCCCAGGTCTTGTTTGAGCAGTTGGACTTTCTGAAATTTGTTGGGGAAAATGAGCGCGATGCTAAATTCCTATGGTCTTGTGCGTTTATCAATCATAATGGATCTCTATTCTTGTTGGGGAATAAGAGGAAGCAGTGTCTGCACTTGTTTGGAGGCAATTTGGCACCCACTGGTTTGGAAAATGAAGCTGAAACAACGCATGGGAACGAATGGATTGATGAGGAGCAAGATTCAGTTTTGCAAAGTGTTAAATTAAACCACGTATTGGAAGTTGAGTTGGCACTGTTTGGAGTCTCGAACCAATCAAGATATACTGTCTCGTCAGATTTTGAAAAACTATTTGAGTCACACTTGTTTGCTGATTTTGAAATCACCTCGTTGGTTGATGAGGACGACAAGCGCAATTTTGAGAACCAGATTGCTTACAATACAAAGTCCATGCCAGTGCATAAAGCTATTTTGAGTGCCAGATGGCCACACTTTTATCGCATGATTTCATCGGGAATGAATGAAACTCTTGAAAACAGGGTGTTTATCCCCGAGCCGTTTTGCAGAGTGAATGCAATGGTTTACTATTTGTACGTTGGCAAAATCAAACATGATGAACATTTGGCCATATATGACTATTCGGCCTTGGTGGTGTTGGCCAACATGTACGAATTATCCGATTTCAAGAGTTTGGTTTTGCTGAAGTTAGTCTCCTTGTTTGAACAGTTTAGAGTTTGGTTCGAGGATAAAGAAGATTCTATTTCAGATTTGCTACGGATATGGAAAGATCTCTCCATCTCAAATGAGCGACTCTTGTTGTCTAAAATCATTGTGTTTGTAAAGGAGAAGTGGGGTGTCATTACCAGATCCAAATCGTTTATGCTACTCAGTAAGGACGATATTGTTAAATTATGTCAAGATTCCACCGATGAAACCACTACTCAAGAGAATAATACACAAGCGGGGAAAAGTCCCAGTCGCCTTTCTTTGCACTCGACTGAGACAATCTCTCCAGGTACACCGGGAAGGAGAACAAACTCTCCGTTTGTGCTTGATTCACCTGCTGCACAACATAACATCCAGTATACTGGCTCCATATTCTAGAGATCAAGTACAAGACAAAAAACTGTTCATTAGTTATAAGGTAAATACAAACTGAATATCTAACCAGTGAATTATAAAAGAAGTCATAAAAACGCCACTCGCCAGCTGTTAGAAATTGTCATCAATAAAACTATGCAAAGCATCGCCTATTGCCTCTACGCCATCTTCAATATCATCAATGATTTCATTGAATAACCCACCAAGACCCTCCTGTGTGGTTGTAGTTGCGGCCTCGGTCTTGGTCGCACTTTTTGAGCTCACGTCGAGGGAAGTTGTCGTTGTAGTCAAGAAGTCACTGGGCTGTGGTAACGATTGTGTTGCAACCTGAGAGATTGTCGACTGCTCAGACACAAGTGACGCCATTGGGCTTGGGTTGGGTTGTTCATTGACTGGTTTGGCCTTGTTTCCAATTCTCCACAATTGATCATAAGTTGCATTATTGCGAACAATATGTTCAACTTCAAAAGGTAAATCAGGGAAGACCAAATTATCATTCCAGTCCTTTGGCAACACTTGTGACACAACACTTTGCACTGGCTCACCATTATTTATAGCTGGTTGCAACTCCAATGACTCGCAAATAAGGTTATAGAAATTAACATTTTCAAATGGTTTTACTTTGTTTGATTTGAATTTGTCCTTAAAAAAGGGGCCCGATCCCAAAAATAATGCTCTCATTAATAAATGTCTATTGTCATAACCATGAACCCCCTTGGGTTTGTACTCGCCGTGATTATCTTCCATTTGCTTGTGAGTTGTAACGGCGTATCCCACATCGGGTATGATCCATAGTGGCGCTAATCTGTAGTTAAATTTGTGCTCGTCAAGCAGTCCGCCGAATTGGAATCGTTGTGGGATTTCCTCTCGCGTGTAGATATGGTAATGTCTAGTCAAATTTTTATCAAGCTTGTCAAAGTTTGCTTGAATCTCTTTCCTTGCTTCTTTGACATCAACGTTTGGTATTAGCCCAATCAATGGCCAGCCATCTATATGATCAATGTTCTTCAAGTCAATCAAATCATCAAGGTACAAAACTCTGTCGTTAGATGTAGGAGCCATTCCATGATCACTGACAAAAACTAAATTGACAATATTGTCGAGGTTCCTCTTGTGAAGTTCACTTTTCATCAATTCGATGAAATCGTCCACATATGTTAAACTTTTAGATAGCTCGGGGCCCGATATTCCATATTGATGTCCATATTCGTCAACTGTAGGAACATAGGTCAAGATCAATTCTGGTCGCGTGTCAATCTCCCGATCAAGCCATCCCATAACCCTTTCCACTTTGGAAGTCAATAATTCCGACCCATTGAATCTGTCAGAGTCAAAGTCGGGTCCAACCCCTGGAACTTCGGACCCGGGCCACATGTGCACTGCTGCTTTGACGCCCTGTTTGACAGCAGTCTTCCAAATGGGCTCACCACCTTGCCAAAAATCAGGGTCTAGGCTTCCATTCTGTGGATCAGTGCTAACAAATTGCTTTTTCAATTTTGTATCAAAAAATGTGTTCCCCACAATACCATGTTCTGAAGGATATAACCCAGTCACCAAGGTCCAGTGGTTGGGGAAAGTCACTGAGGGGAAACTAGGGATCATATATGGCGCACCGTAATCATTTATAAACATATTGTGAAGTGTTGGCGTATCATGTGGGTTAATGTAATGAGGATGGAATCCATCTAGGGACACAATAATGGTTGTTTTGTAAAAGTCGTGAGTTGAATTGGAGTAAAGCTTATGCAGGGGCTTGTTGGATTCGCTGCTTAGGTTTATGTTATTGTTTCTCGTAAAGTAAAGGATGAAAGACACCACAGCAACTGCAGTGAGCAAAGCACCACCAAGTATGGTTCTGTCCCTAACTTTCTTTTCAAGGTGTCTCAACCTGTACTCCTTTAAGTCAATCGCTGGCTCATTCATTGCTTCCTCGTCGTCGTCGTCAATACCGGCATCAAAGCGCAGAACCATCTCATAATCATCAGTTCTGGCATCTCTTTTCAAAAGCGACTTGAGCTTTCCAATGAGACCGGAGTTGGAGTTGTTCTGCCTGTCGTCCGCGAGTGGGTCAAACAAAGTGTTTGTTGAGTGAGTATTGTCCTGGTGTTCTGCAAAGATGATATCGTCTTCGGGGTCATCCATATCAGTGACAGGGACATCCACAGCATGCGGAGTGCTATAATTTATTGACATTGTACGAGGCTATTGATGTAGAGTAGAGGTGGGCTCGATGTGTTACCAGTGACTACTATTCGTCTGTCTTTCTATGTTCTTATTTTTTTTTTGAAGCCACACACACAAACACACACACACACAGAGAGAGAGAGAGAGAGTAGAAAGTTTATCGCCGTACACTAAACCCACCTTTGATAAAACGAGAACAATCAACCGTCAACTTGCAACCACCAAGGTATTGCGTAGTTATTTTAGTGACTGTCACTGGGGTCTCTCCATCAATCTAACTTACACCCCACAACAGTAGAATATAATGTTTTTGATAGGAAGATCCAACCAGGCAAGTGCAGTTTGGTTCTTTGCACATAATCATAGATGTGTCTACTAGTCTGCTTGGTCCCGCTCTGTGCTTCAGTCCTTTGTTTCAGTCCCTTGCTGTTTTGTAATGAATCCCAGCTCTAGTCTAATTTGTTGATGTGCATTTTTTTGGGGGGCGGAGGAATTGGGGGAATTGGGGGAATTTGGGTGCAAATTTATTGCAAAGATTGTGAGAAAAACTGTCAACAATTTTGAGTGTTTGAATCTTACTTTAGTTAATAAGCAAAACAATTTTGACCAGTAGTAACAGTTTATTAGGTCACTGATTTGAATATCACACCCCTTGTCGTTACACAACTATAATTGCTAAATGGACATTAAAGTCTGAGTGGCACAAAGGAAAGCTGATTGCAACAATTACATAGTCGCTATATAGTGGGCGAAATATCAATGATCCTGATTACGATCCAATTGATTATGTCACTTCAGATTCAGATTCAGATTCAGACTCTGAAGAAGAAGGAATGCAAATTGAAAATGAATTTGCTATTGATTCACAACACGAGCCAGCACCCAACAACAATTTGGAACCTGTCGAAGAAAAAGTTACAATAGAAAACGCAAGAAGAGACCAATTGAGGAACTTCAGTGGAAATACTTAATGATATCTCAGCTGGTGATAAATTTGAGATAATTGACTGAATCAAGTTTTTGTCGTTCAAACGACAATTAGCTCTATAAGTTAATGCCTTAATTTTCAATACGTGATGCTTAAAGTTGGCAAATTCAAATGATTTTTTTGTATGTCAAAGCACTAATTTTTGACATAATCTTGGATCTGGGCATGACATACT
Organism: Lodderomyces theae; assembly: GCF_024610275.1. Taxonomy (NCBI): domain Eukaryota; kingdom Fungi; phylum Ascomycota; class Pichiomycetes; order Serinales; family Debaryomycetaceae; genus Lodderomyces; species Lodderomyces theae. Next base: position 329,449 of record NW_026261434.1, on the reverse strand, counting down.
CCAAATAACACATCAACTCATAAATGTTTTGCCTAGCAACATTATCCTTTGGAATTAACATTTTGAAAATTGATGCTACTGAGTATTGTGAGAACATTAGTTTTGCTGTTGGACTTTTTCCAACAACTATTGTATATTAAGTATAGCCACAATTTTACCCAACTTGCTGAGACAGTTGAATAACAACAAAGTATTTGAGGGATATGATAGCAAAGCGTCCCTTAAACTTAGGCTTGTGGTTTACTATCCTCTTGCCATTTTTCAAAGGTGCAAAATGTGTGGTTCTAGAAGTGATTATTTGCACAAAGTCATGTGACAATCACGCATACGTCACCTGAATGTCATGTGAAAATACCCTTACATATAAGAGCAAAGATCTTTTTTGTCAGCAATTTGAGTCAATAGCTCAGTTGTTAGGCAACTTGTCCGAGTGGTTAAGGAGAAAGACTTGAATTAATTCAAGGTATCTTTTGGGCTCTGCCCGCGTAGGTTCGAGTCCTGCAGTTGTCGCTATTCATTTACTCCTTTTCTTTTTTTTTAGTTTGTCTTAGCACAAAGACTGAAATAATTGTTTTTATTTTTATTTTTTTTTTCTTGTTGATCAGAGCCCGTCTTTCAATTGAGTATTAAGATCCAATCAATTGCTTCTTTTATACTATGGATGGAATCATCAAGTATCAAGGATTCGACCATATATGGAAATATACTGGACCATGGTTCTACTATATGCTTGCAGCATATATCTGTCTTCCGATAATAGCCTACATTTTACTACCTTACTTTTCGCAGAACAGGAGACCAGCAAGTCGAAAGGGTATTTTGATATTTGTGTTGGGGGATCTAGGTCACTCGCCTCGAATGTGTTACCATGCATCGTCATTTAGTAAAGTGGGATACGACGTGACTTTATGCGGGTATGTTGAAACGCATCCGCCACTGGAGATTGTGGATGATTTGAATATTGATATTGTACCTATTGGAGTAGTCCACAATATCTACAACTTGCCATTCGTACTTTTTGCTGCTCAAAAAATCTTGCTTCAAGTGAAGCAGTTGGCGACGATACTTTGGAATCGAGGTGGTGAAATGGATGTGATTATGATACAGAATCCTCCTAGTATACCAATCTTGCTCATTGTATTGTTGTTCAAGTTTTTTGTCCAACGACACTGGAAAATTGTGATTGATTGGCATAATTTGAACTACACCATATTGAATTTGAGGTTTCAGAATTTGAATCATCCATTGGTGAGGTTGATGAAGGGCTATGAATGCTACTTGGGGAAATTTGCCGATTTGAATATAACGGTGACTAAAAAAATGAGAAAGTTTTTAATTAACGAATTTGGATTTGCTAAATCTAAAGTGACTGCATTTTACGACCGGCCAGGTATGCAATTCAAACCGACTAGGGACATCGAACTTAGGGCAAAACACGAGATTTTCAAAGATGTTGAAAATGTAGAGCAGTACAAAATATTGATCAGCTCTACGTCATTTACACCTGATGAAGATTTTGGCCTCTTGCTAGATGCATTGAAGCTATATGACAAACTGCAACAATCCAATACACCACCCATCTTACTAATTGTCACAGGCAAAGGTCCATTGAAGGACAAGTTTGTACAAAAGGTTATCGAACTTGATTATTCACCACGAATAATTGTGAAAACTGCATGGTTGGCATCTGAGGATTACCCCAAGATATTGGCGCAAGCGGACTTGGGAGTCTCGCTACATACATCATCGAGCGGGATTGATCTACCGATGAAAATTGTTGATTTTTTCGGATCTGGGGTTCCTGTGGTATCGCTAAGTTTCCCCGCCATTGACGAGTTGGTAAAGGATGGCGACAATGGACTTATAGTGAAGGAATCAACAGCAGAAAATTTGGTCAAATTGTTGAATGCAGTATTTACAGATGAGGAATTATTGTCAAAGTTGAAAAACGGTGCATTGAAGGAAAGTGAGTCGAGATGGGACGAGAATTGGAATACTGTTCTTCGACCCAAATTTGTACATAACTGATTTAACTTCTTTTTTGGTTGTTTTTTTTTTTTTTTCTTTTTTATAGAGATAGCAAATGTGACTTTAAATGCTGTAAATACTCTAAATCATTTCCATTCCTCATTTTGCGTGGATGTAGATTAGAATCTGTCCAGAACATAAATCCATCACTTTCGTAGTGATCAAGTTGTCGATGTTCAGGAATCTCGTCAAATTTGTCAACCCCATAACCCAATAACGTGCCAGTTACAAAAGTCCAACATTTAGCAACCTCTGTATGGTTGTATCCACCGCCGCCAAGCACCATTATTGGCAAACCAACATTCCCAAGCAAGAGTCGCATCACACTCAGATAACCTTGAATCGTCATATTCCACTCATTGTTTGGGTCCAAAGCAAGTCCATCACATCCCAACTGGACAACCAAATAGTCTGGTTGATGCTTCTCAATCAACTTCAATACAATATTCTCAATAATCCAAAGCATATCCTCATCAGTCAATCCTCGTCTAGTGGGAACATTGTACATACCGGCAACGGACACATCTAACCTACCCGTGCCCACGGGGAAAAACCCCACATCATGTCTATGCACAGAACAAGTTGAAACTTTTTTTGAAAACTTGAAAGCTTCCGCCACGCCATCACCATTATGCAAGTCCAAATCCAAGTAGAATACACCTCCCGAGCACATCTTGCGAATTGTGGTTATTCCAAGCACGACGTCGTTTACGTAACAAAATCCAGAACATCTGGAACGATGACAATGGTGTCTGCCACCATACCAATTTATGCCAATTGTCCTACGTGACTCGGTCTCATTTGTGCTGTTGACGAGTCTCCTTGCTAATTGTATCGTTGAAGCGGCGGTGAGGTTTACGTAGTAACGCATAAACGGGAATGGATAGCAATCGAACGATAGTCCGAATTTTTCATCTTGGACACTGCTGCTTAATTCTTGTTCGTCATCGTCCAATTCTTCAAACTCGTCATTTATACATTCTTGCATAGTTTTGTAGTTCTCCAGTTGTTGGTCAATCACGTCTCTGGGTCGCGTCAACTCCTGTATAAAGTCAGCGTCATGATATTGTTCCAACAATGCCCATTCCATTGGTGCGATTGGCAATATTTCGCATTCTTGATCTAGCTGGTACGCATATAGTAGACCATCAACTATTGTCTGTCGCTGCTTGTTGGATGGTAGATGATCCTTTAGAGCAGTTAGCAATGTCGAATGTGTTAGAATGACACGGTTCATTGCTTGTGCATACTGTGCCAATCTTCGGAGCGCGTTCATTTTCTTTTATTTCTTAGATTACAGAGGATCTATACAAAAAATGTCACCAGTCTAAAACTAGGTGATTCTCCCTATAATGCTTCTCCACTATTGGCTTCAAAACAGTCTCAATTTGCCTGTCCCAATCATCAAGACCAATCACAAAATACATAAGTTGATTATCAATATCTCCACTCTCATCAACACACTTATGTAGAGTCTTGTGGTACGTCAACAGATTCATAACATCACGAACTAGCATAGCAGCTTTGCCAGCAAGTCCACATTTTAATAAGGCTTGCAAATATGTCCCAAAGTAAACCACGTCGTCTTCATGAGGACCTCCCTGGTTCAAAGAAGTATTGACCCAGTCTTTGACCTTTTTCCGCAACTCAAACCCGGTGACTTGCTCATCCAAGAACGTCGGCAAATCAAACAACTTCGGTTGTTGCTGTATCCATTCTGGAGTCACCTCATGAACACCGACCTTTGCCTCTTCAATCTTTCGAGTCACTTTTTCTCTCATGGGAACTAGGTCAAACCTTTTAATCTTTTGCTTATACTCCATATCCTTGAGGACATCAGCCTTGATAGAAGATGGCAATTGATTTAGCAATGACGAATCATACGATTGCGATTCATCGTAGACTGGCTCTACTTTTCGTTTCTTTGCCGGTGATGCAGTGGGTGTGGATTTTCTCTTTGGTGGTGATTTAGTGGGGGACTCAATCACGCGAACATATTTCGCAGTACCTCCTTGGGTTGGAATTAACTGCTGCAAATACGACTTTCCTTTAACTGGGCTTCGATTTTTCAAAATTCCCCTTCGTCTCAACTCACCTTCTAATTCACGACGAATGTCCAAGGGCAATGACTCAAAGACTTCCCAATCTATTTGCTGTCCACCTGCAAGAGGATCTAAAGTACTTTTAGAAGTATTGCTCCCGCGATGAGGACTGAATGATTGCGTTGCCACAGTGGCATTCGCTTTCAACTTGACTGCTTTTGTCGGAGTTTTGAAAACGTCCTTTCTTGCACTGACATGGTTCGCCAACTCTTTGCGTGTACTGAGGGCCTGATCATTCGCTCCAAATGGTAACTTCATCTGTTTCGAGGTCTTTACAGACTCAGCGTCTTTCAATTTGGTCATGCTGACTGAAATGCCTCGCAAATCCTTTACAGGTATATTGAGCATTCTGTACAAGACTTTTATTTCACTTCCAATGACACCCCAATCATTAGTCGCCATCCCAAGTCTTGAAGACTTGTTGACAAAGTCAACCTCCCCTAAACCTAGGAATTTAGCTGTCACAATACTCGCACCTGGTCTTCGTTTTGCTAGTTTCAAGGTTAAGGTTGATCCACATACACCCAAATTAACCATTCGAGTATACAATTCCCGTGCCAACCTCATGAAAAAGTCATCCAATTCCCCAACTGTGTCAAACCGAATACCGAAATTGACATCAACCGATATGGATTTTCTTCCCAAAACGATCTCGGGATTTGAAGTATCAATTTCTATGCTGGTCTGATCAATACCTCGAGCATACTCGTACAACTTAGCGCCAGTCTTTTCACCTAGAAGCTGCATCAATCGAGTTTTCGACATTGACAAAACGTCTTTGATCTCCGGCAACGATATTTCAAGTTCTGATTCCAATTTTTCCAATATTCCACCACCAAACCCGGGTAAGTCTTTCACAAGCACAGTTTGCAAAAATTCGTCCGTGTCGTCAAATAAAAAAAATTGTCCATCTGGTTTAGCCCTTTTTAGTGCCAACTTTGCAAGTAAAACATTGGAAGCCAGCCCAACACTAACTGTACAATTGGTTAATTGAAAAACATGCTTTCTGATTAAAGTGCTAAGTTCTTTCACTGCTTCTTCAATTCCTCTTTCTGATTTGTTGCAGTAAGAAGTGGCATCAACTAGAACTTCGTCAATAGATACAGGATATATGGAGTCAAAGTAGTTGCTGCTCACGAGGTAGTTGTAAAACTCGCTCGAGTACTTTTCGTATGCCTCAAACTCGTAGTCTAGCAATACCAAGTTGGGACACAATCTTTGAGCCAGTCTCAACCACATCCCATTTCTAACACCAAATCTTCTTGCAATGTAATTACAACTGGCAACATCAGAAGTATTTCCTCCATGTCCCACAGCTATTGGATCTCTGTTGATATCCAAATTCGGATGCTTCAAACAGGATGCCGTGGCGAAAAAACAGTCAAAGTCTATATGCATAATTACCTTTGATGTAAATGTACTTGCACGAAATGGATCTTGCGATGGCTTATGAAGATTTTCTTTGATGATTCTTTTCATAAATTTCAACCTCAAATCAGCTTTCCACGTACTCAAACGGTGCAATCTTGAATTTGCGAAAAAACCAGCCAAAAATTCTGGGTGTCTTGCATCCAATACAGTTTTCCCCCTCACCTTGTGCACACCTTTAGTTGAAGTGGAGGAGGGAACATTTCCAAACTCAGGAATATCGTCACCCACGCCGTCTTGTTTCGCATGACCTACTTCCTCTTCCTGTTCTTGTTGTTGCAGCATTTGCAACAAATCTTCCTCTTCAGGTAATAATGTAGATGCAAAATCATCCTCTTCTCCCAACTCTTCTTCCAATATACCTTCATTTGGCAACGCATTGTCCTTGCGACCCTCATGTTCAACCCCAGCATCCACTTCCTCGGCATCCACTTCCCCGGCATCCACTTCCCCGGCATCCACTTCCCCGGCATCCACTTCCCCAGCATCCACTTCCCCAGCATCCACTTCCCCGGCATCCACTTCCCCGGCAATCTTCAGTTGAAATTCGAGTCGCTTTTGATCATACGCAACATCCAGTATTAGCCGATATTGTTGCCAATCCAAAAGGTGGTTCGCCTCAACACTATCGACAATCCACTGTGCTTTCACCACTCGGCAATTTTTAAACATCAAATTTTTACGAGGTGTCAAACGGTCACAAACTATATGAGTGGCACTTGATTTTTTGGACAAATAGCTTAGGAACTTGCCACCATGAAGGATAACCAACCGATGTATCTCATTAATTGAGGGTTTAGTATGTCCATTTACGAAAATTGTACACCCAGAGAAGATTGGCAGTGGCTGCAGTGATTGATTTTGAAGGTTTCTTCTTTCGCGATCCCACCTGACATAAGCTTCATCTTGTCTTTGTTGTTTCATCCGTTTGGAATCAAAATATGTGCGATAATCACCAAATTCATGAAGTTTCCCAATAGCGCTTTCATCTTTATCGCTTTCTGATGACTCTTCGTCACCATCAGTCACAAGACCTGGGTTATCGAGCTCCTCCTGGTCAGAAGTAGATGCGATTTGGTGGTAATCTTTGCCCAAACATTCTTCACGACTGTGGCTTTTCTGCAGATCAGCAGCCAACTTCAATACATCATCGTCCAAACCATCGTTGAACGGGTCAGAACTCGCAGAGCTAAGCATAGCCCCACCCACCATTTTCGGTGTTGAAGCCTCCTGAAAAGAGACTTCTTTGCGATCTTGAGATTGATCTTGAGATTGAGATTGATCTTGAGATTGAGATTGAGATTGAGATTGAGATTGAGTGATGGCATTGATATGAGAGATGAGTGTATCATCATTCAAACTTTTTAAAAAAGTCAGGTACTGACTTTCATTCAACTCCTCTTCAACATTATTTTCCATCAAACCCCTATGTTCTGTATGTTTAAGTTGATCATTGTCCATAAACTTGACAAAAGCTAACTTGCTGTAGTTGGTTTATCCTTTGGTTGCCAGAATTTAATTAAGAAAATACAGTGTCGTGTTTTGGAATTTCAAGACACTGAGGAAAAAACAAAAGTCTTAAAACATAATCACAGATAAAAACACGTTGCTAAAAATAAATTCCCTTTTTCACAAGAACCCACAAGAGACAGAGAAAGAGATCAAACAAAGAGGGAGAGAAAAGTAAAAAAAAACAAAAAATACAACAGTCATTCCTTCACATCCATAGATATAATCTCAGATATTTAACTTCTTACAACAAATTAGTTTATATCAAACACTTGAATATTACAACTTATTACAATGGTATGTTACCCAGAGTGATAAAAGAGAGAGTTGGAAACCATACATCTTTTTCAAGATTCGGAAAGCAGCAACAGCGCAATCATCACAACTTTCAACATTGCTAGTCCCGTGTTTGAAGTGCAAATGCCCTGCTGACGACTCCACCTTGCTATACTAGGATTCTACTAACGTCTAATCTACTAGGCCGAGAAATTGTCTGAACAACAAATTGCTGAATTTAAAGAAGCTTTCTCTTTGTTTGACAAGGATAGCGATGGAAAGATCACCACCAAGGAATTAGGCACAGTCATGAGATCTTTGGGCCAAAACCCATCAGAAAGTGAGTTGACAGATATGATCAACGAAGTGGATGTCAATTCAGATGGTTCAATCGACTTCCCAGAGTTTTTAACCATGATGGCTAGAAAAATGGGAGACACCGACTCGGAAGCTGAGATTGCTGAAGCTTTCAAGGTATTTGACAGAAATGGCGATGGTAAGATTAGTGCTGCTGAGTTGAGACATGTGCTTACGTCGATTGGTGAAAAGTTGTCGGACGCAGATGTGGATCAAATGATTAAAGAAGCTGATACCAACAATGATGGTGAGATTGATATCCAGGAGTTTACTCAATTGTTGGCCGCCAAATAAATGGAAGGGCGGTTGATCTTGTTAAAATAGTCGTAAGTAGTAGTTTTAATTCGAACCAATGATACTAATTCTGGTGTGTAGCATCACTGTAAGTTCATCGTACATTCATGAATCAATCTGGGGGATCACAAAAAAAAAAAAAAAAAAATAAAAGGAAAACGAAACCGACAGTCAGAGCATTTCTCAATGAATTGATTTCAGTTATGAACAAGCATCAACACATATGGACAACAGTTTGAAAGCGTTGGTCAATAGTTACGAGCTAGAGCAGAGCTACTCCCCTGTACGCCACAAGTACAAGTCAGGAGAGGATCCAAACACGCATCAATCATCTCAACCAACCAAATTTATGTCCACCAACGCTTATAACAACGGCAACAGTTCGCACAAATATGTGCCACCACACAGAAAAAAGACCACTAATGGATCCAGCGAGGGTGTTAAAGAAACGACAAAGCTCACCAATTTGACAGAGGACGAGAAAATGGCCAAGAGACGAGAGAGATTTGCTGCAAAGAGCAGTAATACAACGAGGCAACCCCATGATTACGGTCTCATAAGTCGAGGCGAGGACACGCGGTTGAAAGAGTCAGAGACTTTACGAGAAGAATATTTTCTTGTCATCCTACGTCAATTTATCAAATACACATCAACCAATACATCAAAGTCGTTGTTCGAAGCTTTCAAAAGAATAAAGGACCTGGATCCAACCGACTTTGCCAATGCTCAGTCTTTGAAAGCCGAGGCTATCCGGGACAAACAAACGGTCAATATGGAGTCATTGGCCTTGTCACTTCGAAAATTACGCGAAAGCTTGTTGTATTTGAAGCCATCTCCGTTCCATAAAAAGGTGTTTTTATTCTCAATGAGGATTTCATACTGTTGTGGCCAGTATCAAACTTATATCCCCAGTATCAACTTCTTGCTACAAAACAAGGACGAATTGAAGTTGTCAAGTTTGGAGGTGGAAGAGATTGCAATAGTATTAATTCTTCATTTAACCCACTTCAACAATGACATACCTCAAGCCATTCAAACTCATTTTCGATATATATCGAACCGGAAAGATATTTTGCAAATAATACGCAGCTGGGTACACAAGGATTATTATACATGGGTCAGAATATACAATCTGGTGGAGAATTACGCAATCAAGTCCATGATGGGAATGGGTCAGCGGATGATGGTCAACCGGATGATTCAAATATTGAACTCCAGCTATTTTACAATTAAGAAATCAGTGCTTGAAAACGATTTACTCCCTGATGATGTGCGGTATGAAGATTTTGTGAGGGATTACAAAGTGAATTGGACTGTTGATGATGGAGGTGTAGTTACTATACGAAGGCGACAGAGCAGAAAAGGATGATAAATTTGTAGGGTTTATAAGAGATAGAGTCTGGTATATCGAGCTAGCTATATATTCATTACATTTAGAATTGCGATAAGATAGTATTTAATTACCATGTCTTTGCCAAAGGGTGTTCCAAAAAAAAAGAAGAAAAAATAAAATAAAATAAAATTTAATCGGGTTTGGTTGAAACAAGTATCTCCAACACATAGCGGAAGACACTTTTTATAAATCTCGCCTACGCCTGCACTGTCTATCACAACATTACACTGACCCTCACTAGATACCCTCACATATTCAATGTTCAAATTTGGCTCATTAGATGATACTCAGCGACCCAAGCTCCCCGAACTGATCAAAATAGACGACATCACTTCAGGCAGAATCGATCCTCAACTCATATACAACGAAATAGAACGCTTGAAAGCAGAGATAAACATCTTAAGACACGACATGTCACAGTTCCTACTGGCGCTAGCCACGATACCCGAGTCCAACTCACCGCTAGATTACTATCGCACAACAATGACGAAGTTGGAGACGGTTCAACAAAGTATACAGGAATATTGCGAGCGATATAATAAGCTATTACCGATTATAAATTTGGCCCAGATCAAATTGGGTCATGAGGTCGAGGCTCCGCCTGTTAAAAGGGCGAAAGTTGACAACAAGCCACTGCAGAATAGCAAGGTTACATCAACGCCGGAGATTAATGGTGGACAGAAAGCACAGAATTCAAAACTCAATCTGGCTGCTGTCTTGTAGCAGAATGACGAGGACTTCATCGGTTCCAATAGATGGGACTCGATTTTGCTTAAGTATCGTCAACAAGCGTGTAGTGTAGCTAAAAAAAACGTGTGTCAATGCTTTATATAGACTTCCCCACTTTGATTATGCTTTGAGAATTGCTGACTGATTAAAGAGCTATCTATTACTGTAAGCTCGAAATGAATAACCTCTTCTCTGAATTAGATTGCGATGTAGCTTCAGCTAGAAACCGCTCCTTTGCAGAGCAAACACAGGCTCCCAACGCTTATTCATATAACCCAGATACCACAGTTTGGATCGTTCAGGGTAAAAAAGTGTAACTCTCTCTCTCTCTCTCTCTCTCTCTCTCTCTGGTTGGTGTTGGTTAGTTGTGGCGATGTAGTTATAAATTTGATTGCTATAGACCGAGCGCTGTTTTGTACACAAAAACCAATTGAACAATAAAACATCCACCGGAGAAGGGGGAATATTCACATTCTTTTCAGCAATCAATTTCCTTTTCAAACCATCTTTTATCACATACGTTCTATAATCCACGCCAAGGGCAGATACAATTCGTATTGACACACATAACAGAGCCAACACCCCATCCGAATCACATACACCACGAATTGACATGTTTGAATCGCTAGTCGCTAATCTAATCAATAGATTCCTCGGGTCATATATTGAAAATTTCGATCCAAAGCAACTAAACATTGGAATATGGAGTGGTGATGTAAAACTTCGGAATTTGAGATTGAAAAAGGAAAGTCTTGATGAGTTCAAGTTACCCATCGATGTTAAATTTGGTCATTTGGGTGAATTAACCTTGCAGATCCCTTGGTCCAATTTGAAATCTAAACCAGTGAGAATCATAATTGAAGATTTGTATGTGTTGGCATCGCCTATAATTTTGCAAGATTACGACGAAGAAAGTGAAAAAAAGAGACAGCAAGCTTTGAAAGAGTCAAAATTGAAGGATCTTGAGGCGATCCTTGAAGCCAAGGGAGAAGACTTGGGACGGGATCTTGCTGACGAAACATTTGCTGAATCCCTTGTTAAGAAAATTGTGGATAATCTTCAAGTTACGATAAAGAAAATACATGTGAGATACGAGGACCAATCGGTTTTGACTGAAAAGCCGTATACTTTGGGATTGTCCTTGGATGAGCTTTCTGCAGTCTCGACAGATGAAAATTGGAAACCTTCATTCATTGCAATTACACAGGCTTTCACTAGGAAACTACTCACGTTGAAAAGCTTGTACTGCTACATGGAGACCAGGGACCCTCAGTTGTATTCCAATCTTGACAAGGAAGGTCAATTGAAGGAATTTGAGTCGCAGCATGATTGCCAAGAGTACTTGATGAAGCCCGTTAGCGGTAATGGGAAACTCACCATACACAAACTTGGGGCCACTGAGCAGCATCCTCACTTGGATACCAAGCTTTTTTTTGAAGAGTTTGGGTTGGAATTGAATGAGCAGCAGTATGAAGATATCTTGTGGACGGCATCGAAATTTCGGTGGTACTCTAAGACAGCCAAGTTTCGTAAACTCAGACCAAAAGTGTCCGTTAATGAGGACCCCAAAGCATGGTTCAAGTACGCAGCCGAATGTGTTTTGAACGAAATTCACGAAAAGAATTATAGATGGAGCTGGGAACATTTTGCCAAGAGAAGAGACGAACGCAAAGCTTATGTCAGGTTGTGGAAGTTAAAATTGGAGAAAAAATCTAATGAAGATGATCAAAAACAACTTCAAGATCTTGAACAAATTCTTTCCTTGGATGATATCAAGTTGTACCGTTCCCTTGCCAGAAGCGAGCTTAGAAAAGAAGGTAGTAAAGCAAAGCTTTACGACACTGAAACTGCACAAAAGAATGAGCAGCAAAGTAAAGGATGGTTCTCGGGCTGGTGGGGAGGAGGCGGAAATAGCAGCACCAGCACCAGCACCAGCACCAGCACTATACAGGGCGATGAACAGCTGAAAACAATGGATGCAGACGGGGAGCATATCGATCTTTCTCTTACAGATGACCAAAGGAAAACTCTTTATGATGCAATTGATTATGACGAAGAGGCGGAAATTGCAACTGTTGACTTACCAGATGATTGCGTCAAGGTTCGCATTTCAGCTGCTTTGAATAAAGGTGGGTTGGTGGTGAAGCGAAATGACTTGACAAACTTGGCTGACGTTGCATTTGAAGGATGCGAAGCGCATTTTTTGCAGAGACCAAATTCGTTTGTTGGTGGCTTTCAAGTATTGGAGTTTAAAGTCGAGGATGGAACGGGTTCTAGCATTTATAACCACATTGTCAGTGTCAAACAAACCACGTCAGATACAAATGCAAATACTAGTGGATCTGGGTCCTCGACCACCCCATTTTTCCAAATCCAGTACGAGCAGAACCCTCTTGATGGTTCAGCTGATTCGAAACTATTGGGTTCCTTAAAGTCAATGACCATTTTCTATAATGCAAAGTTTATTGAGGAGTTGATCAAATTCTTTACCCCTCCAAAAATTCACTTGGACACCGTTGGAGCTATAATGAATGCAGCAGAATCTACTGTTGAAGGGCTAACTTCTCAAACTAGATTGGGACTCGAGTATGCTCTCGAGGAACACAAGACAATCAATGTAAACTTGGATTTGCAAACACCTTTATTGATTATGCCTTTGGATCCTTCGAGCTACAAGTCTCCCGTGGCAATATTAGACGCGGGCCATATTAACGTTGTTAGTGATTTGGTTGAGAAATCCAAGATTAAGGAGTACAAAGATAAGGAGAAGTACACTGAGGAGGATTGGAAAAACTTGAACGAGTTGTTGTACGATCAATTCAAATTTAGCTTGCAAGATGCTCAGTTCTTTGTGGGCCATACCATAAAGTTGACTATGGAGCAACTATATTCCCAAGATAAGGCCAAGCCTGCGTTAATGCTCGACAATTTCGACGTTAATTTCAATCTTGGATTGTCGATCTTGCCGGATGCACAAAATTTGGCAAGGATCAGATTAAGCGGAAATGTCCCTCAACTCCAATTGGCAATGAATGACTTTCAATACAAAACGGTTCTTGGCATACTTGACGCAGCTATCCCCAATACCAACTTTGAGTCACTAGATGAGTCAAGTGTTTTTGAAGCTTATGGAAATGAATCTACTGGGAATGAAATTGATATTGAGGATGATGATGATGATGATGATGATGACTCATTAGAGAAGGGCAAAAAACAGAACAAGAGTGTTCCCAAGCCTAGCAATTCCGAGCAACATCTTATTGAGCTCAAATTTAGCGTTGACTTTATCAAGCTACACTTATCAAGATGCATTGATGGGCATACTTTGGAAGCAGAGCCATTAATTGAGATTGTGGGTAATGCATTGGAATTGGACCTTTATAAAACAGAGACCGATCTACACTTGAATTTGGGACTCTTGGACTTCAATATATTGGATCACATTGAAAAGTCGGGAAAGGAGGAGTTCCAAAAGCTTCTTACTTCAAATACAGACAAAAACTCGACGAAAAAATTGATGGATGTTGAATATAACAGAAGGTTAAGAATCGTGGATTTCAAGAATAAAAAAATTGAAGTATTTGATCAAGACATTGATCTCCATCTTGGTACTGTGAAATTTGTCATTACTCGAAAGTCACTCTTGAGTATATTGACATTTTGCTTAAACACATTTACTGATCCTAATCAAGACCCCACACCAGCAGATGAATTGAATCATAATTCTGAAGATGTGGATGCTGCACCACAGAAAATCAATATGAATCTTGGTCTTGAGAGTGTGATTATGGTGCTTAATGAGGATGGTGTCAAGTTGGCAACGTTTCTGTTGAATGCGGCAGAAATTAAATTATTCCTTTTGCCAGAGGCATTAGACATGTCAGGTAGTTTGGGTGCATTGTCGCTTCTAGATGAGTTGGGACACGAAAATGACACCTCACCACGTTACTTGATACAAATGGATGAGAATGATTTAGCAAAATTCAGCTACAAGACTTTTGATTTGCATGGCGATAGACCTTCCGAGCTCAAGTTTAATGTGAGTGCCCTCTCGATCAATTTTATCGAGAGTTCGTTTGGTAGGATTGTTAGATATGGTAATCAATTTGCGCAGATGAAGGCCATTTACGATCGAACTCGGGAGGCTGCTATAAACCAAGCTGCTCAGTTACCCAACAAGCTCAAATTCGATGTCTTGATTCAAGGACCAAAAATCACGTTTCCAGTTGATGAAAGTGAATCTGATAGGGTTGTTGCCAATTTAGGTGAAATATATGCACACAATGACTATCAAGGTTTATTAAATGTGATTTCGGTTGGTATAAGAAACGTTCAACTAGTATCCAACTTTCAGTTCAACCAAATAGTGCAAGACTTGAAAATTATTGATGATTTGGATGTCTCGTTTGATGTCAATTGGTCTGAAGAGTATGTTAAAGACACTCCTACATTTGAAATTAGTGGGAAAATGCCCGAGTTGGATGTCCACTTGACCGAATTACAAGTCAAACTGTTGACCAAGATTTCGAACTCAGTTGCTGCTGCATTCAATATAGAGGATGAGTCGTCGGGAATGGATGACATTGAAGAGGAGGCAGCTTATGCAAATGAGGTTTTGAAACACAATACAAAAGTTAAACAGGGAGACGACAACGCGCCTGGTGGTAAGACGTTAGAGCCATCTTCGTCGGCTGAAGACATCCCATCCGACCACATGATGGCAAAAATTACATTCGAGCTTCCTCGAATTTCAATGGCCCTTTATAATAATACCGCGGACACAAACAACATAAAACAAGCTCAGTTGTCTAGATTTTCACTCAATGAGGTCAAAGTGGACTTCAACTCGAAGCAAGATACACTGTTTAAATCGAACTTGGCTATCAAGTCCTTTGTTGTTGAAGACACAAGACAACATACAGAGAGCAAGTTTCCTGTTATCATACCAGCTGCTGATGATGTAGAGAATCAATTCCTGTTGCAGGTTACTTGTGATGTAGTTGCCGAGAAAAAGAGCTTGGCGATGATTTTGACGGTGGAAAAGCCAAGAGCTATATTGGCTCTCGACTATTTGTTTGATTTGCAAGCGTTTGTTGAATCAGCAATTCCTCCAGCTGAGAAGGCACCTGTTGAAAAAGACCAACCCCGGAAATCTGTGGTGCTGATTCCAGAAGTGAGTGTTGCTTCTGCCCAAAACACTCAAGCACATTTTGGATTTTCCATCAATATTGTCAAGCCATCAATTTTCCTTTTAGCTGATGATACCAAAGCTGATACTGAAGCGATTGCTTTTAAAGTTGAACAAATTTCAATCTCCAAGCAGAATGTCGTGTCGTTGGCTACGAGCAAGATTGGAATGTACTTGACGAGAATGGACAATTATAAAAACTCAAGGTACAGAATAATCGATGATTTTTCCATCTCCTTTGCATATGATGATAGAAAATCTTCCCCAGGAAAGTATTTGGATCAAATTGAAGCTTCTCTTGATCCTTTGGTGGTTAGAGTGTCTGTTAGGGATGTCAGATTGGGATTGGCAATAGTTCAACGAGTAAATGATTTGTATGCCAAACATCAAAACACGACATCCACAACCAGCAATGAGAATCAACTGGTATCGGAAAGCATTGACGACGATTCATCTTCCACAGACAATGACAAGCAATTGGTGAAAACAGAACCCGAGCAACCTCTTGGAAATGACGTTGTGAAGGGTGAAGAGTTGACTGCAAGTTTTGGCGGATTGAGATTTGTTTTGATTGGGGATGTGTCAGATTTGCCTGTGCTAGATATGAACGTGAATCCGTTTGAAGTAAGTGTGAAGAACTGGTCAACTGATTTGAGTGCGGACTTGCGTTTGTCCACATATGTCAACATTTTCAATTATTCAAAGTCTGCTTGGGAGCCATTGATTGAATCTTGGCCTGTCGAAGTACATGCTTCCAAGTCTCAGGGTCCAAATTCAAAACTATTTTTGGAATGTGTTTCAAGACAAGTTGCACAAATGACGCTCACATCGAGATCGGTGGCATTATTATCCCAAGTGCAGTACCTTTTGAGCAGTGACGTGAAGTTGAAACCAAGGGGTGAAGACTATCCATTCTTGATTGTCAATGACACAGGTTTAGATATAACGGTTTGGACGAATGGAAACAAAGCAGATTCTGAGACCAAAATCAAATATGGCGAATCAAAACCATGGGCATTTGAAGATTGGAGAAAAATTCGTGAGAATTTGGATGTCAACACCGCAAACACGTTAGACATTTCGTTTGATAATGGCGAGTACGAGACAATAGAACAGATATCAGCTTCCAAAGAAGGGGAGGACTTGCATGTGTTGTATCCCGAGGTTGGAGGTGTTCACAATAGGCTTTCTGTTTCGATCAGTTTACGTGAAGATAATGTCAAGGTCATTGCACTTAGATCTACAATTGTTATTGAGAACGATGCAGAGGTGCCAATAATTGTTGAATGCTTTGATGACGAGGAGCGGAAAGAAATGGTGATTGAACCAAAGAGTACACTATCTGTGCCAATTGGCCTTGCCTACAGTGGAAGCTTTAGAGTGAAGCCTCACTTGCACACATCTTATGATTGGTCTGAGGGAGAGATATATTGGAAAGAGGCGATGAAGGGTGAGTCGTCCTTGAGATGTCCAGCTACAACTAGGGGCGACACGTCAGTATTCTACTTTCAAGCAAAGGCTGTTTTTGATAAAAATGAGCCTTTGGCGCAAGTATACCCTCACATGAAATTCGTGATCTCAGCGCCACTTGAGCTTGAAAATTTGTTACCTTATGATTTTGATTATCGCTTGTATGATAAAAATTCAAGACGTGATTGGACGGGAAGTGTTAAGAAGGGTGTAAAGAGCTACATTCACGTGGCAAGTTTGAAGAATTTGTTACTCCTCAGTGTTCAACCTCGCAATTGCAACTATGGTAAGTCGGAATTTGCTGTTATCAACAAAGGTATGCGCAGCGATTTCCAGCGCGAAAACACTTTGAGACTCAAGGGTGATAACACACTAAAATTGAACATATATTACCCACGAAAACAGGCAGATAGCACAAGTTTGAAAGTGGTGATTTACAGTCCATATGTGATTTTGAACAGGTCCAATTTGGACATTGTTGCTAGTGAACGCGATAATCAATTTGTTTCAATGGCAAAGACTGTTGACTCTGAGCAAATCTACCCTACAATGTTCTCCTTCTTCAAACTCGATGAGCGAAAGAATAGGGCCACAATCAAAGCGGAAGAAACGGTTTGGTCAAGACCCTTGAGTTTTGATGCCATTGGACAAGCCAGCGAGTTGAGACTACAACTTTTGGGCAAACAAAAGGAAGTAAACTTGGGAGTAACAATTCTGGAAGGTGAAGGAATTTACAATTTAACCAAGACAATCACAATCGCCCCGAGATATGTTGTAATCAACAAACTTCAAGAAAGTGTTTGTTTAGCAGAAGAAGGGTCAATCAAAGAGATAGATGCAAGGCCGAATGCCTTGCTCCCACTCTATGGCTTGCGGTGTGTGGATAAAAAGAATTTGATTATGAAATTGGGACAAGCTGCCAGGTGGTCGCAGCCATTTTCCATTGATAGTGTTGGCCAGTTGTATATCAAAGTACAGAAAAGTAATGTGGGGCAGGTGTTGGTCAAAGTGACTATGCTTCTCGAAGATGCAACAATGTTTGTTCACATTGAAGATGCCGACAACGAATGGCCATACTCAATCAAGAATTACACCGATGAGGAGTTTTACATTTATCAGATCAATCCTAATATCAATGCCGATGGTGAAATTGTGAAAAGAGACACTGTTTACAAACCCATTTACTATCGTGTTCCCCCCAAAAGTGTGATGCCATATGCATATGACTATCCTAATGGTATTGTTAAGGAAATAATTGTGAGAGCACATGGCCGTGAAAGAGGTGTCAATTTAGCAGAGATTGGTAACCTTCGCCCGTTTAGATTGCCTTCGACCGACTCGCAGTCACAGCAAATTGTTGACCTTAATGTTGTTGCCGATGGCCCCACCCAATGCTTGGTGATCACTGATTACGATCCATCACAAAGCATGTACAAGATAAACACTGAGTCTCAGTCTACTTCATCATTGCCGTCTAACCAAGACCAGTTTGTTGAGGCGGACGTGGAAGACAATTATCATACCAAGGTGGTGACGAATTTCGATGGTCTTGGAATTTCGTTGATCAACACTAATGACAAAGAACTTTGTTACATCACCTTGAGAGGGATAGAATTCCGGTACAATGAGTCAAACTTGTACCAAAATTTTAGTGCCAAACTTAAGTGGGTGCAGATTGACAATCAACTTTATGGCGGAATTTTCCCAATCATACTTTATCCATCTGTTATACCAAAGACCGGAAGGGAGTTGAATGAGCATCCTGCACTCTCAGCATCAGTTTGTCAAGTTAAAGATGACTCACACGGGGTGGTATTCATAAAATATGCAACTACGCTTATGCAAGAATTGAACTTCGAAATTGATGAAGATTTCTTGTATGCAATGCTTGACTTTATTAAATTCCCAGGAGCTTCATGGAATAAGGAGCTGGTGAATAAACTTTGTGATGAGAATCTAGATATCCCAGAGCCACTGAAGCTTAGTAATAGTAGTGACATCTATTTTGAGGCATTGCACTTGCAACCCATCCTGGCCAACATATCATTTGTTAGGACAGATAGATTGAATGCCGAAGACAAGACCAACAGTCAAAACACTGTTATGTTTTTCTTAAACATATTAACAATGGCAATTGGAAATATCAACGATGCACCAATCAAGTTGAATGCGTTGTTCATTGAAAACATTAGAGCACCAACGCCTATTTTGCTAGAATCGATCAAGACCCATTATAGTCAAGCGTTTTTCTACCAGCTTTACAACATTGTGGGATCTGCTGACTTTTTAGGTAATCCAGTTGGGTTGTTCAACCTCCTTTCGTCAGGTGTGATGGATATTTTCTATGAGCCTTATCAAGGCTACGTTTTGACTGATAACCCTCACGAGCTCGGTATAGGTTTGGCCAAAGGTGGTCTTAGTTTTATGAAGAAGTCGGTGTTTGGATTTTCTGATTCGATTGCCAAAGTCACAGGATCCATTGCTAAAGGTTTGACAGTGGCAACTATGGATTCCAAGTTTCAAGAACGTCGTCGCTTGCAAACACGTAGAAACAGAGCTAATCATGCTGTTTACGGTATCACTACCGGTGCAAACTCATTCATTGAGGCCCTTTCTTCTGGAATTGGCGGTATTGCCGCTGCGCCAATTGAAGGTGCAGATGAAGATGGAGCAGCTGGGTTCTTTAAGGGAGTTGGTAAAGGGATTATTGGGTTGCCCACGAAAACAGCAATTGGGTTCTTTGATTTTGCTTCCAACGTGAGCGAGGGTATTAGAAACACCACCACTGTGTTGGATGGTGAGAAACTCGAAAGAATCAGGTTACCAAGATACATCAACCCCGACGAAGTGATTAAACCATACAATGAACGAGAAGCTCAAGGTCAATTTTGGATGTACAATATCGACGGCGGTATCTATTGGAACCACACTTATTTGGCCCATTTGTTGCTTCCTGGAGATGAAATGGCAGTATTGGTGACATTGAAGGATATCATTTTGTTTGATGTCAAAACGCTTCGTTCGAAATGGGTTGTCAGGTTTGATCAAGTCAAGGCTATATCCGTAGAATCAACAGGATTGACCATTGAATTGAAGAATAGAAAAGGTCCGTTTATTCCAATACCTGATCGAAAGAATAGAACTTATTTGTATCAAAAGATTGGAGTTGCAGTGAAGGAATATAACAAATTTTGCCGAGTTACCTTATAAAGAAAAGGATGATGAACGAGGCAGAGGGTATTATAACTTAGAACTTTTAAATACATGTTAGTCTATAAATAGTGGTGGCGCATCACCCACTGTTTTGTGATAAGAGCCAATGAATTTCTCTGGAGATTCATCACCTCTTGTTTGTAATTTGATCTTCCGAGTAACAACGTACCCGGTTTTGCATTTAATGCACAACCCTTCTTTTATGAGGCTGAAATCACCAGGATGTCTCAATTGTGGCATGTTATGTTGATCCTTTAGCTCTGTCACTTCACTCAATATGACTCTCTTCTTCTCGTCAACAAACTGACCTTTTTTCTTTGTACGTGTATTTATAAATGTGTACACTGGTCCTATGGCATCATTTAATCTTTTAATCTGTCTAGCGTTGTAATCTTTCCATAGTGCTTGACTTTTAGACTTATCAATTTTAGGTGCTAGTGATCTTTCATAGATGTTCGGTAGGCGGCTTGTGGTGAGGAAAAGTCCCTTTTCAATAACATCCAGTAAAAGTTGACCCCCTTCTTGTGCTAGCCTCTTGGATAGAGTATCGAAATCATCATCATTTTTTACCTCCAACTCATCAGATTGAGCAATGATCCTTCCATGGTCAAACTTTGTTGGATGTAGTGATTGCACTGTAACTCCAGTCGTCTTGTCATCATTGAGCAAGGCATATTGTATAGGAGACGAGCCTGAATATTTCGGCAATAGTGAAGGATGGACATTCAACCCTCCATACGCACACTTGTTCAAGAATTCAGCTGGGATCAATTTACCGTACGAAACAGCTATCGTCAAGTTAAAGTTGTTTCTCTGTGTCAAATCAATAATTTCATTGGATGTATCAGCTCTCAAAATAGGAATATCGTGGCTCTTTGCAAATTCGCTGATTGGAAGTTCAGCAAGAGTCTTTAAATACCTCCCACTGGGTTTCAAGCTTCTAGTTATGACTTTGACACTGGATATTTTTTCAGGACATCGTTTTTGCAATTCAAGTATCTTGCCCAAGCTGGACACACTGAAGTCTCCACTTCCAAAGAAGGCAATATTCAAAGGGTCATGCTTGAAGTGAATAAAGCGTTTGCTTGTTCTTGCAATTGGATGTAACAGTATCCTCATGAAAATTATACTGGATCAACTGAAGCCCACCATGTTATACGAAATCAAATCTCCTGAAGAAAAAAAAAAAAGAAAATCAAAAAAAAACCAAGACGTGACGGTACTTCTTCTACTTTAAACTAAACCACAACTATGCTGACGACAGCAAATGAAATATTGGGCGACTTATCTAGAATTTTGAATGTTGGCGGTGTTGATCAGTCAACATTGCTACTATGCTACAAACTATTGGACGAAGGTGTTGATCCTCGTAAATTAGCAGAAAAGATCAAAGATATAAAAAAGGAGGTTACATTGTAAAGGAAGAAAGACCTTTCATGAGGTGAAACAGGGCAATGCAAGATCTCTCTGCTTTCCCAAATTCAGAACCCACCTTTCTTTTTCCTCCTTTTTGCTTGTGATCCACCTTGACTGCTACGTTGGGATGATATACGAAGAGCGTCTCCCAATCGCGATTGTGATCTTTGTTGTGATGCGAATTTGGAGTTTGGCTTTGAAAAGTCGCCAAGCTGTGAACTGGTGCTTTGCGAAAGCTTTGGGGGTTGCGTGGGTTCTATTTGGCTGGACTTTAACAGGGGAACACTTTGCGAGGCATTGTACAGTTGTGAAGCAAGTTGATGATCCGTTTGAGATGACGAGGGGGCATCCCACTCGTTTAGTACATTTCGAACGTGTTTATGAGACGCGGCTTTTGCAGTTTCATATGCGGATTCAAATTGATTTGTTTGAGCTTGAAACTTTATTAGGGACAACCCTAGCAAGATCGCTGAGTTTGTTATGGAGTTTGCAGCATTGCACCCTCCAAAAACGCGTTGTAGCAATGCATGAATGTCAACGATATGTGTCTGCGCTTGTGCAACTTTGATAAACCCATTTCTTTGTATGAATGCATTATTGATAAAACTCTTGATATTTATATTCTCCGTTAGTGGACTTTCCTCCAACTCAGCAATCATATCATCCAACTCGCTAAGATCAGAGATTCCAAATGGTGCTCGGTAATCAACCTCCAATAACGATCTATAGCCAGTGTTGTTTTGTTTCTGAGCATCTTTCCCTTCAAGTGATGCACCTAACCGCGACGCATATTGCTGAATCGCTACCACCAGCTCCTCATCTTCACCAGTCGAACTTGCTTGAACAAGCGCCGCGTGAAGCTTTTTCAAGTGGTGCGATTTATGTTTGTGGTTCTTTCTTTTGTTGTCATTGTCTTCAAATTGTTCTTCTATTGTGCTTGGATGTTGGGACAAGGGACCAAACTGTAAACGCCGCTGCTGTAAGTGTAGTGATGCGGACAACTCGAGAAAAACGATATCGCTAGTATCATCCATATTCAAGGGTATCAATTGCTTCAAGCCAGCTGCATTCAGCCTTTGTAACATGTAAGGATCTCTCAAACTACATGGCATAGTATTTTCAAACCCAAAGGTGTACATTAATACCACTGGAGAAACTTGTGAATATATGAATAACAAGTACTTCTCATCTTTGGCGTACACCGATAACTTTAGCGATGGATCATTATCGTTCAAGAAATGTTTCCACGATAGTAGCCTCTCGACCTTTGCTTCACATCGTAACCAAATCAACTCCTTCGACGTCAAGTAGAAGATCATACCCCCAACGCATACTATATCTCGAGTTCTCGACCAAGTGTCAGAGGTAATCAAAATCTTTCGAACCGGCATGTCAAAATCATATTGGAACATCTTTGTTCTTGTAGAAATCATAATGCTATTGAGATTAGACAACCATGTTAGTCGTAGCCAATTTGACAAATTTTTGGCATCTGTGATTGGTAATTGCAAATCATCACTGCTTAATAGCAGCACTTTATCGTTATTTTTGTTGATTGCCCATGCCGATAAGTTACCTTCTATGTCAATCGTGGCGAATTTTCGAGCATCAACCGGACAAACAGCCACATCAGCAAACGTCGACCGGCTCAATTTTTCTAAACAAATTTCTTTTATGATGGACAATTTGAAACTTGGATCCGATTTGGAGGAGTTTGAATAGCGTGATAATTTGCAAGTAGTCACATATACCTTAACTCGAGTTCTCACAAGGATAATCAACCTGTCTTTGTCTTCATTTTCAGCCACTACAACTTGTCGCACTTGAGCTAGAAAATCCACTTCATATGCTTTTGAGAGCTTCATCGAATCGCCATCCTGAATTACAATTGATAGACTCAAGACCGACAATGACTCACCTGTGATGTGAGCTAGCCCATTGAGCAATTCATTTTGAGATTGTGGTTTGATTTTGAATGCTTGAACGATATCACCAAAGCCTGGATCATAGGCAATTACCGAGTCGATAGCCTTGGTTTCCAATTCATACGAGGATATGATCTTGTAAGGTACACTGGCTGAAGCTGATGCAGCATCATCAAATCCAACTGAGATATTATTAGCAGATGATTTGTATAGCTCGCCAACGCAATGGTTTAGTGGTTTCTTTAGTAGGGACTTGCATGCCACTTCATTTAAGTATCCATCCTCGCCTCTTTGTCCCTCTTTGCGAGGAAAAGTAACCATCGGATACAACTCATTATTTGTGATTGCACTTGCACTTGGCAGTGATTTGATCTCAACATTTGGATTTCCAGAAACACCGTAGCTTAGTCGAACACCAAGTCCTGACTTATGTGGCCACATAACATAGGTAAAAAAAAATAAAATAGAAAAAGAAAAACCACAGTCAAGTTGAACGTATGAGTTGGTTGGCCGTAGTTGTATTTGCAATGGTTCAAGATGAGATTTTACATTTGGGCAGGACCAGTCCATTTTGTGCAATGTTTGCATACAACAAACGAAAAACCAAAAAAAAAAACGCCAGACTCTGCCAAAAGCTCAAACAGCATTCTAAATCAACGCAATGCTATGGCGATTCTGGAGTCCATTTCTCCTAATTAGCTACTTATTTACCTTTTCATTAGCAGAGCAGATCAAATTTGACATCTACGGCGAGGAAAACAGCAATAACAACAGTCACAACTACGACAGTACCAACACACTTGCATCACAATACGCTACATTAGCAGACAACTCCTTGCTATGGGGCCCATACAGATCATCCTTGTATTTTGGCATTCGTCCACGAATTCCCAAATCTTTGCTTTCTGGGTTAATGTGGTTCCCCATCACTGATTATCAATCGATTGGTAAAATACGTCATTTCTACGAGCAATTTGATCGTATGGGGAAAGCCAATTGGGTTTCATATGATCCAAGAATAGGTGGTCGGCAATTGATCCAAGACGATGAGTCACATTTCGATATCATTATCGATTTCATTAAATCTCAAGAAGGATTATCTTGGGCAGTTAAAATCAAGGCTGAGCCTCACAAGGGATACGAAAACTCGATAATTTCCTTTGTGTGGTACTCGGGACTCGAAGGCGAGAAGGACCAAGTTGACGAAATTACTGGTCAAAAAGAGAGAAGTGGACATTTCCGATTAGATGCCAATGCCAAGGAAGGAGGTTATGACGGGGTAGTAAAATTTAGTGGTATTTCTGAAGAATTGGGTGCATTCACATTGGACATCAATGATGGACCCAAGAGCAATAAACATCCCAAGGGCAAACTGGGCGTCGATAAGGAACTTGACCCGGCATTGACTCATCATTTGAGTTTGACGGTGCCTGATGGAAATGTCTGGCAAGCTCGCGATATATTTGTTACCATATTACAAGATTCAGTGAAACTGATTGCCGATTCAAACAATGGCCAAGTTGGCCAATTGCCTCCGGAAAACCTCTTTATTGTGCGAGACATGTATCATTTCGAAGGTAATTTGCATTTTGTTCAAAAGATATATCAAGGTGCTTGTGAATTTGATGTGATTTATTCAAATGCATACACTCCCAAATCCAATGCATTGACATTTGACAATCTTCAAGGTCGAATTGATGCGAATTTGCAAGAATTGGATAAGGTGTTTGCTGCTCATTTCCAAATCCAGCCTCCTTTCAATACCAAATCGTACTACAAATTCGCCAAGGAAATGCTTTCGGGTTTACTTGGTGGAATCACCTACATGTATGGCGATCACTTGGTTGATAGAGAGACTGTATTTGATGAAGATACATTCGAGTCATACCAGTTGAAAGGGTCATTTGAAGGTCCATATGAACTATTCACCTTGGTCCCATCGCGTCCGTTTTTCCCTAGAGGTTTCTATTGGGATGAAGGGTTCCATTTGTTGCCGTTGTTGAATTACGACTCTGATTTGGTTTTGGATATCGTCAAATCATGGTTCCATTTGATTGATGAGGATGGATGGATAGCTAGAGAACAAATTTTGGGCACCGAGGCAAGATCAAGGGTGCCCAAGGAATTCCAAGTGCAGAGTCCTCATATTGTTAATCCACCTACGTTGACATTAGTTTTGAGCAAATTGCTTGATTTTGCCGCTGCCGCTGGAAAGTCGAACAAGCAGAGTGTGGACTCGTTCGGCGATGTCAACGAGCCGGTGGATGTAGATGCCGAGGACCTAAGTGCGGTAAATTCTATCGATGACGTACCGTTGGGAAAATTTATATTGAACAACCCGGAAGTCTTACTCAACTATACCAAGGATGTCTTTCCTAAATTGAAGTCCCATTTTGAAATGTTTCAAAGAACACAACAAGGCTATGTCGCAAATGATGATGATGATGAAGAAGCAGAAGAAGAAGAAGAGGAAGGGCGATCTCGCGACTCGATTAGAAAAAGACGTGTTTACCGTTGGAGAGGCAGCACTTTTACCCATTGTTTGGCCAGTGGTATCGATGACTATCCGCGCTCGTCCCCTCCCGATATTGCTGATTTGAACATTGACTTGATTTCATGGATTGGCGTCATGGCGCGATCATTGCGCCAGATGGCGGAGATTTTGGGCAAGGACGATTCTGAAGTACATGGGTTGAAGCAATTTGAGCAAGATGTTGTCGACAATATCCAGTTGATTCATTGGTCGGCCCAAGATGATGCTTATTGCGATGTTACTTTGAATGAGGATGATGAGTTGGTGCACGTGTGTCATAAGGGGTACGTGTCGCTACTCCCATTCATGACTAAGCTAATCCCAGTTGATGATGTGACGAGGTTGGACAAGGTGATCAATTTGATAACAGACCCTGATGCGTTGTGGTCACCTTTTGGTATCCGGTCGTTATCCAAATCAGATGAATTCTACAGGACGGGTGAAAATTACTGGCGGTCGCCAATTTGGATCCACATGAATTACTTGATCTTGCAAAATATCAAGGACTATTATCACGACTCATCCAGTCATATGTCTGATGAATTGAAGAAGAAATTCAGCGACGCGTACCTGAATCTAAGACTCAATTTGGTGAAAAACGTATATAAGCAATGGCAAAAAACAGGGTTTGTGTGGGAACAATACGATGAAGAGACTGGAGATGCCAAAGGCGCTAAAAACTTTTTGGGATGGACATCGACAATCTTGTTGATCATGACCATGCCGGAGAGGATTTAAAAAAACTAAAGAATAAAAAAGAACAGAAAAGCACAGAAAACGATACAACATATAGACATGTCGTTTGTATAGAGAATGTTTGAATTTTCTAATATGGTTATCTCTCATCCTTTCTATACAACATTCTTTTTAGATGGATCTTCATCGAATCTCAAATCCCAACCAATTTGTTCACCCAATCTAGGCAAGACCTCAGCCACAGATTGCACATCCTTGTCACCCCTACCGGAAACATTGATCACGATATGCTGGTCCTTGGGTAAACTCCTGGCCAACTCGACACCTCCGTAAATGGCATGCGAAGATTCCAAAGCTGGAATAATACCTTCCAATTGCGACAAGAGTTTGAAACCTTGTAAAGCTTCGGCATCAGTAGCAGCAATGAACTTGGCTCTGCCTGTGGATTTCCAATATGCCAATTCTGGTCCTACTCCAGGGTAATCCAATCCTGCAGACACGGAATGTGTGTCATGGACCTGTCCGTCGTCATCTTGCAAGACAAATGTCCTGACTCCATGGAAAACTCCAGGGATACCAGCCGTTAAAGTTGCTGAATGACGGTCAGTGTCAAGACCATCACCACCAGCTTCAACTCCCAACATCTTCACGTCCAAATCTTTTTCAAATGGCGAAAACAACCCAGTTGAGTTGGATCCTCCACCAACACAAGCCACAACAGCATTGGGCAATTTACCATTGTTCAATTCAGCAAATTGTTGCTTAACTTCCTGTCCAATGACACTTTGGAAAGTACGGACCAAAGTAGGGTATGGATGGGGGCCAATTGCTGAACCAACTACATAATGAGTGGTTTCCAAATTCGAGACCCAGTATCTAAAAGCTTCCGAGGTTGCATCACGCAAAGTTTGAGTTCCATTCTTGACAGGGACAACATTGGCTCCAAGAATTTTCATCCGAAAAACATTCAAAGCTTGACGTCTGGTGTCCTCAGCCCCCATGAAAACAGTACACTCCAAACCAAACTTGGCGCAAGCAGTAGCAGTAGCAACACCATGTTGACCAGCACCAGTTTCAGCAATGATTTTCTTCTTGCCCAATCTTTTGGCAATGAGTACTTGAGCTAGAGCATTATTGATTTTGTGGGATCCAGTATGGTTCAAATCCTCTCTTTTCAACCAAATTGTGGCACCTCCAGCATATTCAGTCAATCTTTCTGCCTTGTGCAACGAGGATGGTCTTCCAATATATGAATACAAGTCCTTAAACTCTTTCCAGAATTCAGGGTCAGCAACAGCATCCTCAAACCCCCTTTCCAACTCTGCTAAACAGGTATGGAGCGCCTCAGGAACATACTGACCACCAAAATCACCAAAACGTGGGTTATATTTATGAGACTCTTTGAAATCCGGCTGCTGCTTGGTCAAATCTCCGCCTTCTTCTTTATCCTTGTTGCCGCCGTTCTGAAATTCTTCCGGAGCAGTTGCAGTATAGTCGTCACCTAATATAGATCTCACATACTTGTAAGCAGTTTCTCCACGTTCCCCAGGTTTAGATTCACCAATCAACGTTACAATTTTCGAACCGATAACCACCCCATCGGCAACTTTACCCACCGCAAGAAAATGGTCTCTTGTTGAAACACCAAACCCAACAGCAATGGGTGTATCTTGCCCAACATATTTTCGTACCCTGGCGCACAATTCTTCAATACCGGCACTGACTTTTTTGGAAGCACCAGTGGTTCCCATTTTAGAAACAACATACACAAAAGAGTCGGCGATTTGTCCCAACACTTTCAATCTTTCATCGGTAGTGGCTGGGGCTACTAATGGGACATATGACAACCCATGTTTGGAACAAGCACCTCTAAATTTGACAGCTTCCTCAGGTGGCAAATCCACAATGATAAACCCATTGACACCAGCAGCTGCTGCATCTTGTAGAAATTGGGACTCACCATATTTCAAAATCGGGTTGTAGTAACCCATCAAGATCAAGGGGACAGTAACACCAGCTTCTCTAGCTTGTTTCACCAATGCCAATACTTTGGGAACAGTGACTCCATTTTCCAAAGCCTTGACATTTGCAGTTTGGATAGTGGGGCCATCGGCAATGGGGTCTGAAAATGGTATACCTATTTCAATAATATCGACTCCAGCTTTTTGCATGTTGGTTAAAATGGGGATCGTGTCCTCAATGGTGGGGTATCCGGCCGTGATGAAATTCACTAAAGCATTACGGTCCTCTCTTTTGCAGCGGGCAAACGTTTCTTTCAATGCAGAGGACATGGTATGAAAAGTGTGGTAATTAGGTTTAAGAAGAAGTTAAGAGTCAGGAGATTCAAATGGTATATATGTCACTTACAAAATGTGAGTCAATGAAATTTTTCTTTTTCTGTTTTTTTATTTTTTTTTTCACTTGAGTGAATGACTCTATATGCAGGATGAGATCATATCGCAATGAGTAGCGATTTGTATGGGAGATTTGATGGTTGGTCAGTATGTCAGTATTCCTGAGAGTAAAAGAGGGAGCATCGACGTTGCTTTGTCAGGGATGTGGGTTCTCTAAACGATAAAGCTCACTCGACAGTGTCAATTATAAAGATACTGGATTACAGATAAGTTTACACTGCCTACTATTTTTGGATAATGTATAGCAAACACCGCTTTGAAAAGAACCCTATGTATTTATCTCCTCTTGCTTTCTATGTATAACAATAATATGCAATGAACTGAATAGTGAACTTTCTATACTCCTTTTTAAAAGCATATGCATTCGTTCTTGTTGTTGTTGTTGTTGTTGTTGTTTTTTTCAATCATGAAACTCCCCTCTTTATAACTGGTTGACACCCTCCCATTCTCTCTCTCTATCTCTATTTTTTTTTAAAAGACTTCACCTTGGTCAAACATGGCATCGGCAACCTTCAAAAAACCAGCAATGTTTGCACCTTTCAAAAGTGATGGCAATTCACCTCCTTTATCAGTAGCGTATTTCTTTGCAGTGTCATAACAGTTTTCAAAACAGTTGACCATGATTTCCTTCAACTTGGCATCAACTTCTTCCTTGGTCCAGTTGACTCTTTGGGAGTTTTGGGCCATTTCCAAACCAGAGACAGCTACACCACCACAGTTGGCAGCTTTACCTGGAGCATACCAAACGCCATTGTTTCTGTTGGCTTCGAAAACTTCAATAGCCTCTTGAGTAGAACCCATATTGGAACCTTCAGCAATGTATTTACAACCAGCATCAACCAAAGCCTTAGCTTCGTCACCGCTAACTTCGTTTTGGGTAGCTGATGGCAAAGCAACATCAACTTGGCCAACTTTAGTCCATGGTCTGACACCGGCAATGTATTCAACCGAGTTGTTACCGCCAAAAATGGTGGCTTCCTCCTTGGTGATTTGTTCCAAAGTCTTAAACTTCAATTTAGCAGCAGCAATAGCTTCAACTTGTTCAGCAGTGATACCATTCTTGGAAATGATAGATCCTTTAGAGTCAGACAATGAAACAACAATTCCACCCAATTCGATAACCTTCAAAGCAGCGTATTGGGCAACATTACCTGAACCGGAAATGGCAACTCTTTTACCCTTGAATGACTCTTTACCGTTGGTTGCTCTTTCAATCATCTTTTCGGTGTAGTAAACACATCCGTAACCAGTGGCTTCTGGTCTGATTAAAGAACCACCCCAAGACAAACCTTTACCAGTCAAGACACCAGACCAGTTGTTTTGCATTTGCTTGTAAGCACCAAAGAGGAAACCAACTTCTCTTCCACCAACACCAATATCACCAGCTGGAATATCAGTGTCTGGGCCAATGTATCTGGCCAATTGTCTCATAAAAGAAACACAGAATCTTCTAATTTCGGAATCGGATTTACCCTTTGGATCGAAATCAGAACCACCTTTACCACCACCCATGGACAAACCAGTCAAGGCATTTTTGAAAATTTGTTCAAAACCCAAAAACTTCAAGATGGACAAATTGACAGTTGGGTGGAAACGCAAACCACCCTTGTACGGACCCAAGGCAGAGTTGAATTGGACTCTGTAACCGTTATTGACTTGGATTTCACCCTTGTCGTTTTCCCAAGTGACTCTGAACTGAATAACTCTCTCAGGGACAGAAACAACTGGAATAACCTTTTTGTACTTTGGTTGCTCAGTGAACAAAGTGGAGTCTTGGATGGCAGTGACTAACTCATCGTAAGCTTGTTGGAATTCTGGTTCGTGTGGCAAGACCATTGTGAATGAATGATGTGTAGATATATATATATAGATAGATATATGTGTGTATTAAAAGGAAAGACTAATGTGTCTGAAGAAGAAGAAGAAGAAGAAAGAGGAAGAATTGGTCAAGGTCTTTATATAATCTTTGAGGTTTAGTCTAAGTATTTATGTGATATATATATATATATATACATATACATAGTTTACTAGTCTCTCTTCTCTCTGCTATTAAAATATTAAAAGGCGATTAAAGATTGTCTGAAAAAAAACTAAAAATAAAAAAAAAGAAACTTTTTAAATTTCTAATTTATAGTCATTATAACTTTAATGTTTATGTTTATGTATGTATGTATGTATGTATGTGTGTATGGATGTGTACTCTGTTATCATCCAATCAGATGTTGTACTGATTATGCACAATAGATTAAAATATTATTACGCAATTTTTATTGTGAACTTTGTTTTTTGGGTTATCCTTAACCCTTAACCGGCGCCCGATCGGTGGGAGAGAGAGAGAGAAACAGAAATCTCTATTCCAATTATTTTGTCATTCTTTAAGCTACAAAGCCGTTACGGACATCTTTTGTTTATTTTTCAATTGCTTGTTGTTTGTTGAGTGAGAGGTTTTCACATGAAGAAGAACTTCATTGGCTGTGGAGAGAGAGAGAGAGAGAGTGTGTGTGTGTGTGTAACTGTATCCACATCCAATTTGTGTCTAATTGAGTAAGGATCTCCCCCTCCTCCCCCACTCTTGAAAGTCTCTGCTAATGATTGCACAGTAACTAAGTTTTGTAAATGTTAGTAGCCTTCTTTTTATTGCTCAGCTTTTACGGCAAATTGCCAAATTGCCAAACTGCCAAACTGTCACTACAATAGAGAGGAACAAAAAAAAAAAAAAAAAAAAAGTCAATAGCTTTGGAAAGCGGCTTTATCCGAACAAACAAGAATTGACTCAAAACAGTTGTTCAAATCTGCCATTAAAGGAGAACTCCACTCCACTCCACTCTACTCCAGCGTAGTGAAACGTACGACATCTTGGCTGATGTTGTTGGTGTTGATTGATGAGTTTCTAGTTTATGATTGGCTACAGATTAGCCACCAAAAAGAGTCAAGAAAATAACAAATCAACTCATTTTAAGGTACAATTACGCATCATAATGTAACCTTCTATTCAAAATATCAACTCATTAGTCAAACAAAAAAAAAAAACATACTCCGAACTAATGTAAGTTTACAGTATAGGTTATTATTTGACCATTCCTCTTTTTCATTATATCCAAATTAACCCTACACAAAACATGCATTTCTCGTTATACCCAGGATGCAAAATATCCCAGAAAACACAAACACACCTATGTTTCATTTGCAGGACTTCTACACGACATGGCATCAATTGTCGTGTAAAAGAAAAAGACGATGATACATGTAATGCTATTGAACATATTTGCAAATAATCTCTGAATTATACACCTTCAGCATCTCACGCGCCTATCACGTGATAGACTTGTATCATTAGTGCCTAATACTTTCATTATAAGACCTTTTTATGAGGATATCTACCCAAGTTCGAGTTCAGTTACATATCCACTCATTATTCAAAATATCACATCGTTTCACTATACTATACACAAGAAAAGACGATACTTTTCCACTAAAATGCATCGTCAGGGATCTCTATTTCATCATTTGGTTCTTTCGGTTCCTGTGCCTCACTCCATTGAGTCACATCATCAATATAACTCAATATGTTCTCAACACTCTTACTATCCTTTGAACAATCCAACGGAAGAAACTGCACCATACCAAAATCATCAATCAAATTAGCAATACTCTTGGTCATCTTTGTAAACTGCGGATTTATTTCATCCTCCTGTTTCGCCAAAAGATACGGATCAGGATTCAAAAACTGCTTCAACTTCCGCTTAGACACTTCATCTTTGATCAAATCAACTTTCGACAAGATATTTATATGTGGCAACTCCAACAATACCATCGCTGACATGGCACTTAGCGCACCACTGAAGAATTTCGAAGAATCAATAACAAAAGGCGACTCCAACAAGTAACATGCACATAGATTAAACCCCAAACTCAGCTTCAAATGCTGGACTATGGTGGGCACGACGGGGATATGTGTATACAACTCAATCTGCCCCGGCATGTCAAAAATCAAGTATTCGTCGTTATAATCGCCAATCTCCTCATCTAGCCAATCCAAGTTCTGCAACAAGTACTCAAAACAGTAGATTAATCCTCCATTGGGGCCCAAGTCTAATTCTTCCATCACATCTTGTAGCGAGATCAAGTCACGTATGTCTATAGTGAATTCAAACTCGGTGGGTTCTGCAGCGGGGTCCAAGTTGACGATGTGGGCTCGGCGGCCTATTGATTGCATGTGGGCTATTATTGAGTTGCAAAATGTTGATTTGCCAGCTCCTGCTGGACCCATTACTATGACTCCCGTACGTGACATTTCTCTGTTTTTTATTTCTGCCTCTTTGCTGCTATGTAGATTGTGTACAATGTGGCTCTTGAAATTGGATGATGTGAAGTAGCTGAATTCACTGGAGACAAGATAAGTTTAGTTAAAGGTATATGACTGTAGTTTTTCAAAGGATGAGTCGAATTTGATATAAATGTGAGATGAGAGAGCGAAATCGTTACGTAATAAAATGTCGTGAACTTTACAGTTGCGACAATAAACAGTTTTGCAATCAAATTGCATCCAAGTTCAACATTGTCCTCACATCTTCCCAACGTTCATATGTCTATATCTCCTACCCAACTACTACGTAGCACAAAGAGTTGACAATAAATATACGTCAGCACTTATCTCTCTCTCTCTCTCTCTTTCTATATATATATATATATTTGTTCTGTAACCACTCCACTCCCCCTTCCCTACTTCCTCCTCCTCCTACACCAACAATCATCATAATCATTCTCAACTTGAACCATCACATCATTACTAAAAGTACCCCCATTTTCTCCAAACAACCGCTCAATTTGCTTCTTGATATACCAACTATTCTCACCACGATATATTTGCACATGCAAATACCCATTAATCTTTGCTGCGCCACCGCCGCCAGTATCAGCAGCACCACCACCACTTGGCCAAAACCGGGGTGTAGTAAATGATTTCACCCCCTTCACATGTGAGATCTCATGCAACGTGTTTCGAATTACTGATTCTTGACTTGCGGGGATCTTGAGTAACAAGCTCGATGCCGTTGATTTTATCAATGGGATAGCTGAAGCAAGGATTAATGTTGCAATGATGAAGGAGGCAATGGGATCGAATCCTTGCCAGTGGAACAAGTTGGTCAAAATGGTCGAAATGACTACTCCTACTGACCCCAATGCATCAGCTAATATGTGAAGAAATATACCTCGCATGTTGTCATTGGCTGAATCGTCTCCATTTGAAGTATGGGACGAAGAAGCAGTGGAATGGGTATGCAGATGCAGATGCAGAGAATCATGTTGTGGACTAGCATGACTATGACTATGTCCATGGCTGTGTCCATGATTGAAAGCAAACACACCAACGAGATTAACCAATAATCCAAGCACCGAAACAACAATCAACTCATTAGTCCGCTGCAAACGCACCGGATTGATCAATCTCCCCACGGCTTCAAACATTATAGACCCACTAATCCCAATCAACAATGTGGCATTAGTAAATCCCGCCAAATTCTCCAAATGGAACCATCCCAAGGGGAAATTCAGATCATTGTCAATTTCCCGTTTTGACAAGACACCAGCAACGAGTCCCAATGCTAATGATAGGCAATCTAGCAACATGTGCAATGAATCGGACAAGAGTCCTAGTGATTTTGATCGGAATGAATAGAGAAATTGGATAATCATGAAGCTGGCGTTGAGGAGAAGGAAGTTGAATATTGCTCTTGTGTCTTGATGTTTAACAACTTGTGATAATATTGAGCTCGACGAAACAGAGCCCGTGGTGTTGGAATTTGTCGTCCCTGATGCTGTTGTTGCTCCATCAATGTTGTTGATATTACCGTTTACATACAGTTTGAACCGCTGACTTGATTTCAATCCGGGAATGATCAACAATGCCAACACCGAATCACCAATGCACGACCAGAAGCTAAACTGCTGAAACACAAGGTACTTCAACACACTACTCACCAAGCTCAATCCCACGAAAAACAAAACCAACACTTGAATCGTGTCACCACCGGCAGCAGCACCGGCAGCAGCAGCAGCACCACCACCACTACCACGCGCATTGCCATTATTTTTCAATTGGGAAAACTCTTGAAATGTGACTAGACCAATTGTGAATGTAATCAAATTGACTGCAATCATACTAAAACTGATTCCAGCCAGTAGTCTACTCAAACCCAACCAAATGAATCCTCCCATGACCAACGCAACAGAAACCACAGTCTTATCTAACCGTAACTTGGATACATGATCGACATCTCCTCGCAACAACGCGAAAGCAAGAACGATTGACGCATACCCTAGCCCAATCATTGTTTTTGGCCATTCCGAACCCAACTGTGGATTGGGACTGGGGTTCATGATTAGCAAATCAAGCAATAGTAACGCGGGAGTGTACACGTTGAACAAGTTCAAGTAGAGCCCAAACACAATCAAGCTGCATCGATCAAAGGGGAGGAATATTGTCGAAAGTAATATCAAAATAATTGATAGGTAAACTTTACATGATTTGATAATTGCGTTGATGTTTGACCGTGTTGAAATGTCGGTACTGTCACTAGGAATGATCTTTATCCACTGAGCGCAAAAAATCACAAATAATATAGCCAGACTAGACGCAATGGCAGCTGAAAATTGCAGCGGTATCAGCGGCAGGGGCAGTGGGGCAGTGACTGCCATTGCATCCGCTATGGAATCAGCAAGAGTAGTAATAGTAGTGGATGATGATGATGATGGTGGTGATGATGGTGGTGGTGGTGTCGGCGTTAGAATTAGTCCTTGTGAGACAAACACAATTGGATACGCAATCAACAACGGTAGCGATGTCGTTAGGATCAGACCTAGGGATGATTTAGTTGATGAAAATGAGGAAGATAGGTTGAGCTTTGGTGTGAGTTTTGAATATGGCAGGTGGTTGGCATTGTGATACGGTACTTCTGACGACTGCATTGTGTAGAAGGGGGGTGGATGTTGAGGATAAAACCTGTCTCTATCAATGGAAAGTATGATTTATATATGACTTTTATGTCGTTGATAACCGCTTCAAGAGAATGAAAATGAGGTTTGTTGAAGTATATTTTTTTTGCGCTCGGTTGAAACTTTTGATTGACGCGTTTTCAATACTCAAGAAGACGCACAAATGAGACCAAACAGTGGCCAATTTATGGCGACTAGCAACTTTTTTTTTTGTTATCTTCCACTCTGTACAAGTGTATTCTATTATCTATAAACTCTATCTTTATTATAAATAGGCTCAAAATATTTCGTTTTGGCAATCCAATTCGTTTCAAAATTTTTAATATTCACAATTTCATCGATCCATCATTACCCATCACCACTACTCAGTGTAGTTAGTATTTCTATTGAACTGTAAACTGCTCAACATCAAACTTCTTTGGTGAGATACCCATATTGGCAATATACTTGACTGCATCCTTTCTCATTTTCTCCTTAGTGGCATCATCCCATTTCAATTCTTTACTCATAATTTCAACCACACCATCAACAGCAGACAAGGCCTCTCTAGCATTCAAAAATGCCAATCTGGTTCTTCTGGCAAGGAAATCGGCTGGTGTTCTAGGGTATTCGTACTTCAAGGAGTACAACAATTCAGCAATGGTGAAGGGTTCATCAAATGATTGATAACTCAATTGGTTCTCTGGTGAAGCTTCATTGACATTGGGGATAAACTCCTTCTTGGCGGCTAATGTGATTGGCAACTTGTTGAAATCGTTGGCGGCATACAAGTCCAAGATCATAGCGGAACGCGATCCATAGTTGTGCGACAAATGTTTGGCCAATTTCAATGGAATCTTGTACTCGTGAATCAATCTGGCGGAATAGTTTTTAGAGTAATCGTCACCTCCAACCAAGATCAATTCGTTCGTTTGACATGGCTTGACATTCTTTCCAGCGAAATCAAAGTGCTTGACAACGTAGTCAATGGTTTCTTGAGCCATTTCTCTATAGGTGGTCCATTTACCTCCGGAAATGGTGACCAAGCCAGATGGTGATTCCAACAACAAGTGTGATCTCACCAAGCCTTCAGTTGAACCCGAGTCTTCTTTACCCTTTTCAACTTTTCTTGGGTCTCTAACCAACGGTCTGATACCTGACCAAGCTGACAAGACGTCGGATCTGTCAATTGGGAAAACCAAGTATTTTTGCATTTCGTTGATGATATCTTGGATATCTTCTTCAGTAGGAATTGGGTTTTCAGGAACATATTTGACTGGAGTGTCAGTAGTACCGGCCAACACTTTTCCTTGCCATGGCAAAAAGAACATAACTCTTCCATCTGAAGTTGAAGGATCTAATAAACCGATATTTTGTGGACAATAGTATTCTGGCAAGACAATGTGGACACCGCTTGAAGGAACAACCATTCTTGGCTTTTGTGGAGTCTTTGGTGGCAATCCTTGTGGGTCTTCATCCATTTCCAAAATGTTATCAGCAAAAGGACCAGTGGCATTAACAATTGAGGTAGCTTTCAATTCATACTGTTTGTTGGTTTCTAAATCAGTAGCTTTAACACCATACAATTTACCCTTGTCGTCCTTCAACAATTGGTCGACATTAAAGTAATTCAAGACAGTAGCACCATGTTCAATAGCAGTAATGGCCAAGGTAGCATTCATTCTCGTGTCGTTAAAGGAACCATCGTGGTAAACACAAGCAGCCTTCAAGTTTGATACATCCATCATTGGAGCAATAGCAGCAGCTTGTTCTTTGCTGAAAATGGTGGAGTTTCTCAAGTTTTGCTTTCCAGCAAACCAATCGTACATTTTACAACCAGCGAAAAAGTAAGGAACTTGCCAATAGTTGTACACAGGAATCATAATTGGCAAAACTGAGCACAAGTGAGGAGCAGTTCTCAACATATTACCTCTTTCATTCAAAGCTTCAATAACCAAATCCAACTGGGCTTTGGATAATTGGAAAATGGCCTTTTCCAAATACCTCACACCACCATGAGCCATCTTGGTAGACTTGGAAGAAGTACCGGAACCAAAATCGGTCTTTTCCAATAAACACACGTTTAAACCACGAGTAGCAGCATCAACGGCACATCCAGAACCAACAGCACCACCACCAATAATCAAGACATCAAACTTCTTTTCTGGAGTTAATCTTGACACGAGTTCTTCACGTGTAGGTGGTTCTGGATAATCCTTTTTCAAAGGTTTGTAAGATGTGGCGATTTGAGCTGGTTTTTTGGGTTGAATGAAATCCAAGTAAATGATTGTACCTCCAGCGGCAGCACCAAAAGCCAAGGATGCTTTACCCAATGCTGATTTGAAAAACCTCGACATTGTTTGTTCAATGTAGTTTTCAAGTTGTAAACTCTTTAGCTGAGTGAAGGAAGAAACCTGGACAAAGGTGTTTAGAAAAGTAGATTATGAATTAAAAAGAAATGAAATGAAATGAAAAAA
Organism: Lodderomyces theae; assembly: GCF_024610275.1. Classification (NCBI taxonomy): domain Eukaryota; kingdom Fungi; phylum Ascomycota; class Pichiomycetes; order Serinales; family Debaryomycetaceae; genus Lodderomyces; species Lodderomyces theae. The sequence continues at coordinate 291,026 of NW_026261434.1, read as the reverse complement.
AAAAAAAAATTGAAGGTTGATATAATTTTTTGGCGTTGTGATATTTTTTTTTTTTATTTATTTTTTTTTAAACTCTCGTTCTGTATCTCTGTATGGAAGAAAGGAACTTTTTATTTTTTTCTGGTGTTTTTGGATGTTGCAATTTTTCCGAGGATGAAGAGTCTGCAAAATCAGATATTATTTTTACTGACTCTTCAAAAGCTGTGTTTGAGACCAACGGTTTGTGTTGATTGACTAACGTAGAGTTGAAAAAACAAAAAAGAAGAAAAAGAATAGTGCAATCAGTGTCGAAAACTTACATTGACAATACAAAGATATAAATAAATATTTATGATTGGATAAGAGACATGAAAGCATCAAAAAAAAGAAAAAAAAAACCCCCCCCGGTCAAAACACTAAAAATTGGTATTAATATTAAACATGCTAAACATGTTAAATAGCAATTTTAATGAGACACGCTCTGGTACACGTGAAAAGAAAGGGTGTTCTTTGTGTAATACACAACGGACGATCGCAGCAAACCAAATTATTTGGCGCTTAGAACATCTATCCAGCTCTACAGACATTAAAGTGTTGAAACTCAATGCCTTGTTCTCTAGGTATGTGTGTCTTTACTGGAAGTCGCTTCTCCACAGTATGCCATCTATGACGTGTAAAAGTCATGTTGTATATGCTTGCTACAAAATAAGAAAAATAAAATAAATATGTTGTTTCCCCATATTGCCTCGGCATTGGAGAAAGACAATAAAGAAAAAAAAAAAAAAAAAAATTACAACAGCAGACACAAAAGACAAAATAGAGTCATAAGATTCCAACGTGTGCCTTGTGTAGTAGGTAAAAGAAGACACCAAGGCGAATCTATTGGTAATAACCTATATACCGTTATGATAAACAAATGATGCTGTTAAGAAAAATAACATAAAGTGAAGTAGATTGTTCTGTGAGCTGTGAGGATTGTTGTGTGTATGTGTGCGGCAGTGCAAGTTTTTGTAACAAGGTACACGCACAACGGAATTCAGACCCTTCTCTCTTTCTCTTTCTCTCTTTCTTTCTCTCTTTCTTCCTCTCTTTATCTCAAACGTTTGATTGTTAAACGTTTCTTTTATTCAATGGAAGTAGTAGAAGAAGAAGCAGTAGTGAGAGCGCATAGCTAGCAAGCGAATTAGAATGGGGTTGACGTCATTTAAATTTTAGGATGCAATCATTGCAAATGCAGCTTGGATCGCAATTTGTTGTCTTTGTTATCTCATTTTCAATCCTTTGGTTGGCAATAAGCTTCTGTTTCCTGGTAACTCAATCTTTTAATTAAATTGTTTGTTAAATGAAGTATAACTCTGCACCGGAATTTGCCGTTAGTCGGAGAGGTTTTTGGAAGTAATCATTATGTGCAGAAAATGTAACAAAAAGAGAGGACACCTCTGTACAAGACTATCATGCACCCTACAAATCAACCCCCTGTTCATCTAACCATGTATTACTCTCCTTCTAATCCTGTCTTTGACTTTCCACAAACGTTCCCTGATGATAAAACAGAAATTGGCAACAAAAGACTACGATTCTGCAGCTTTTCTTCCCCAGGTTTTGGTACACGCCTCTCATCATTGTTTTGTTCACAAAGAACTCAATCATAAAAGCATCATCATTTATTGTGCAGGCTAAAATTTTGGTTTTGTGCAGAGCTTATTTAGCCGAGGTTAGAAATGCACTACAAAGACCTTCATCTTCATTGACAACGCATAAGCAATACAAAAGGCATCCTTCTTATGCGTTCAAATATCTCTTTATTCGAAATTGTGTACTAAGCCTTGTTTCAATTGACCTGTTGTGCGACAGTATTGCAAATATATTCACCTATTGAAAAGTAATTGCACTCCTTGTAATTAATATAGATCTTTTGGTATTGTCACTCTGAAACATACTATCTAGACCATGAAACAAAAATCTGTCAAGCTTGGTCTTTCAGTTATAACTCTTGAATCTGTCCAATCTTGTAGTAAAAATTTGCATTAATTTTTGCAACAATATTAATGCAACATCCGGCTTTGCAATACAAGTGAATCAAACAGCCCCGTTTTCCATATTTTTCTATATTTTGGTCAAAACATTTATAGAAAGAGAGTCTACTTATAATCGCAAACTCATTCACTACTCAATTCGCAGCTCCTGCTGCAGCAAAAGATTCCATACATACAACTTGCCTTTTGGTACAATTCTTTTTTTTTTTTGGGCAAAAGTACACGTCAATGGCTTGTCTTTGTTTTACCAGCAAAGTTTCCAGTTCTCCTTATACAAGGAACCACCACACTCTTGTTTCCATACTGCAGGAGCAATATCTTCACAAATGTCAGGGAATCAAGAGACTCTTGACCAATTCAAGGTAATAGCAGGCTTGGAATCATCTGACAATTCAAGTGACGTTGACGACAAAATCCACCGTTTGTTGACTGTTCACGATTTTGATTTAAACAATGCAATCTTGACGTACTTGGAATCAGGATTTGAGACAGTTGAATCGGCTAATTTGAATAATCGAAGTGATAGAGGTGCAAGCTCGGCAATAGATCCGAGAGAGATTGAAGGCATAAATGGTTACGGTGGTGGTGGCACCGGTGACGGTATTATCCAAGATGATGGAGGCATTGGAGAACTAATACACCGATCAGCATCAACCAGAACAAGAAGCGAGTACGTCAATTTACAGAGCCAAATGTTCCTCAATTCACTTATGCCTAGATTACCTAAAGCCCCTCAAATATCTACACGTTGGCAATTGGATGTGGGGATTCATAGTTCACTCATTCATGAAAGAGAAGAGAGCGAAAAGGAGAAACGTAAATTGTCAGAAAAAAAGGAGTTGGAAGATCAAACATTGATTGAGCAAAGTAGTGAAGTGGCAAGCGACACATCAAGCGTGAGTCTGCGTACAATTCGCAACTCAAACTCAAACTCAAACTCAATTTTGAACACATTGTGGATAATCTTGCTAATTATACCCAAGAATTTTCTTCTGGTGATTATCAGCTCCATCAAGTTCTTTTTTGGGTTTGGTTGGAGTAGTGGTGATGATGAGAATGATAACAATTTCAAGCTCAATAAACCGTTTGACTTTGAAAAATTTCATCCGGATTATTCCTACTTGTCTGAATTGAAGAAAAATGAGGAACTGAATGAAGCTAGCACATTTGAGTCGTACGACATAGTTGAGTCTGGATTCAATGAACTCCATTCGCATTGTCAAAATGAGTACGATTGGTTATTGGTTATCTTGACCAACGATGCCATAGAAACCACAAATTTTGTTACAAAGTTGCTCCAAAACTCCCTTTTCAAGAAATCGTTCAACAAAACTGACGGTAATTTCAAATCGGCAAAGTTGTATTTCGCAAATGTTGATCATTCGCCAGAGGCGTGGGAGATTGGCCAAACTTACAAAATCAAAAAGACACCGTACGTCATGCTTGTTGCTAACGTATCGCCAAGCCCTGATATTATGGCTTCAATGTCTATAGTCTACAAATCAAACTTGTCAAGACAGTTTATCATGGATGACGAATTAAATGTGACGGTTTTGAAAATCGCCAAGTATTTGACCAAGAATATCGACAAGTACAATCCGCAATTGGTGGCTGCTCGATACGATAAACAGGAAACCGACTTTAGTCGAATGATTAGACAACAGCAAGATGACGCTTATACGCAATCACTACTAAAGGATAAAATAAAGAAACAAAAACGAGATGAAGAGTTGCGTTTGAAACAAGAGGCTGAACTTTTGGTCAAGTTGAGACGCTGGTTTCTTTTCAATTTAATCAAGGAGAATCATATTCATAGTTTGACTAGTAAAGATGATTCCTTGCGTGTGGCTGTTAAACTACCTAGTGGGAAAAGATTAGTTGAACAGTTTGACAAGTCAATTACAATTTTGCAATTTTTCATATACATTGAACTCAAATTGTTTATTGAAGAGGTGGCACTGGAATTGAATCATGCTAATGAGAATTGGGTTCAGGATAAAGTGACTCTAGACGAGTTGATTCTGGAATTGGATCTGCAAATTCCCGAGCAACATAAAGAAAAGTATGACGACGTGCATGGATATTACCTGGAAAATCCATTCAAGTTTGAAGTTGTACAACCGTATCCTAAGAAAGTTATTGACTGTGACTCGGAATTGACAATTGAACAAGTGCCTGAATTCAAGGGTGCGAATTTCTTGGTTGAGTATATAGTTGAGGAAGAAGAAGACGAGGAAGAAAAGGAAAAGGAAGATTGAGTGAAGTTTTGTATATAGATGCAGATCATATTGGTTCCACGCAATCAAAGTTATTTGTAGCTGATACCGTTTCGAGCACTCTCCAGCATGCAACAACAAAATCTCAATATAAAGACTAAGTTTGAATTAAACTTAAAATACGATTCAGAATTTGTATGTGATCTTTCTGTTTTCGTCAACAAAGTTCAAAAAAAATTCCACAGGTTGCCAATGTCGTAAAAAGTAGTTTAATCAATGTCACAAAAAGAGATTGTACGACACTGAAGATAAATTTCTGAATTTTTTCTCCTTCTTCTCAGAACAACGGAGCCATCAAAAAAGCCATCACAAGCGTAGTCAAAAGGCATCACTCATCACTGCATTTCACACATTACAATGGTACAAATAAGTGAAGTCCCAGACAACAACAACAAAAACACATCCACCTCGGCTTCTGCCTCTACCTCCGCCAAGGAGAACAGAACTGCTGCACACACCCACATCAAAGGACTCGGTTTGAACGAACATGGAATTGCCAAGCCAATAGAAGGCGGATTCGTAGGACAACAAGACGCACGTGAAGCATGTGGTATAATTGTTGATTTAATCAAGAGTAAGAAAATGTCAGGTAAGGCAGTTTTGATTGCTGGTCCACCTGCCACTGGTAAGACGGCATTGGCGTTGGCAGTGTCGCAGGAATTAGGGCCCAAAGTCCCCTTTTGTCCTATTGTTGGGCTGGAGTTGTATTCAGCTGAAGTTAAAAAGACCAGTGCGTTGATGGAGAATTTCAGAAAGGCAATTGGGTTACGGATCAAGGAGACCAAGGAGGTTTACGAAGGTGAAGTGATTGAATTGACTCCAGAGGAAGCTGAGAATCCATTGGGCGGGTATGGCAAAACTATAAGTCATGTTATTGTTGGTTTGAAAACGGCAAAGGGAACAAAGAATTTACGGTTGGACCCAAGTATTTACGAGTCGCTACAAAAGGAGCGTGTTGCTGTTGGAGATGTCATTTACATCGAATCAAACACTGGTGCAGTTAAGCGTGTTGGTAGATCAGATGCATACGCCACCGAATTCGATTTAGAGGCTGAAGAATACGTTCCACTTCCAAAAGGGGAAGTACACAAGAAGAAGGAGATTGTCCAAGATGTGACATTGCACGATTTGGACGTTGCAAATGCTAGACCTCAAGGTGGACAGGATGTGTTGAGTATGATGGGTCAGTTGTTGAAGCCCAAAAAGACGGAAATCACTGATAAATTGCGCAGCGAAGTGAATAAAGTAGTATCAAAGTATATCGATCAAGGAATAGCCGAGTTGATTCCTGGTGTTTTGTTTATTGATGAAGTCAATATGTTGGATTTGGAAATATTCACCTATTTGAACAAGGCATTGGAAAGCAATATTGCCCCTATTGTCATCTTGGCTTCAAATAGAGGTTTAACAACAGTTAAAGGATCTGATGACTTGTCTATTAAAGCACCCCATGGATGTCCACCAGATTTGATTGATCGTTTGTTAATTGTTAGGACATTGCCTTATAATCAAGATGAGATCAAGACCATCATTACCAAGAGAGCAAACTTGGAGAATTTGACTCTAAGTGATGACGCAATCAATAAATTGAGTCAAGATGGAATAAAGACTTCATTGAGGTACGCTTTGCAGTTATTGACTCCAGCTGGTATATTGAGCTCTATTGCTGGTCGCTCGACTGTTGAATTACAAGATATCGAAGAGTGTGAGTTGTTGTTTTTGGATTCAAGAAGATCGACTAAAGTTTTGAATGAATCAAAGACATTCCTCTAAATATATCGATAGAATGAGAAAAAAAGTTTTTATTGGTAATTAGTTGATTCTATGTATTTAGTCTACGCTTACCCCTAATTCTTGCTCAATTGTTGACATTCTTTTAAAAACTCAGTTGCTGAAAGAATATCGGTACTTCCGTAAATGACATTAAACCTACCCTTTTCACCAACATTTGCACCCGCACCTGCACCGCTCCCACCAGCTGCACCAACTCCAGCGCCTCCGGGGCCTCCACCACCACTACCTCCTCCTACACCACCAACGCCACTTCTAATTCCCTCGCCATCTCCACGTTGTCCACTCCACTCAGTCAAATCGACATATTCCAAATAGTTTCCTCCGCCAACTACGAACACAATCAGGTCAGTATACGATTGTCGCTTTGGTGGTTTTGAATGGCCACCACCCCGTGATTTAGGATCGAAGTAAAGATATTCGTCAGTTAATGCGATTGATTGTTGATTGGAACTACTTGGATCCATGATCGCTTCAACAATCTTGGTTATGGGAAGCAAGTTTCGTTCAGGGATGAAATTCTTGATTTTTGACGCTATTGAACTCAACCCTTCCGAAATACGGCCCTCTGTCAAACCATAAAGTTTTGATGACAACCCACTAAGCAAAGCTGAGGAGGTTTGTGCGTTTGAGGATGAGGAGGACAAGCCCCCACTGCCGCTATGCCCACTACTGTAGGAATCAGATAAATTGGATAAATTGGCAATTTTCAGGTGTTCTTTGAATTTCAAAATGTAGTCATATGCCGACATGTCCAATTGGGGATAGTGTTGAAGCAAAATGGACTTGACTTTCGAAATGTAATCCAAAGATAAATGATCACTAACAAGAGTCAAAATGATCAATGTACGTAATTTATCCAATGAGGTGTCCTGCTTAGCATCGTCGTCAGTCAATAAATCCAAAAACTCCTTCAAGATTTTGGTATCGTTGTGATTTCCACCAGCGTTTTGCTCAATTTCGAAATAGGTGTCCAAGTTTTTAGCTTGTAATTCATTAATCAAATTGGATAGAATGTCCATATGCATATCCAAAGTCGCCTTTCTTGCTGTCAATTCAGGCAATTTCTCCACTGCTTGTTGAATATTGGCAGTGGAGCTAGTAGAGTTTTGATCAATGTCATCCAATGACGATATTCCTGTCTTGTTGGTGATCTCCTTCGCCTCTTGTTTATAAGAGTTCAATTCAACGTCGGCACTCTCAACCACATCAGGAAAGGGTAATTGGGCATACTTGCTCCAAAAGAAATCGCGTGGGTCAATGTCATAATTTTTCACTGTTTCTGATTCAACGCCATTCTTATCCTTGGTGGTTTTGCGCAACTTGATGGTGTTTCTCTTTAACAGGTAAACATCACTCACCATACATTGATATATCCAAGAATGAGCAAACATTGACGCCAAGTCAAAGTTTCTATCCAACAAAATAAGCACCGGCCGTTGAGTTAATGCTGCATTATGATCATTACCCAACAGCTTGGCATTACTCAAGTACTCGCGCAACTTCAAGTCGAGTTCTTGTGCCACAAATTCAGCTGGACCATGTTGTTGTGCGCGTATTATCGGAACAACGTCCAAGCTTATAATGAGTGACAACAACCCATCGGCAATAGTGCCCACCAAAGCATGAATTGTATCCTCTTTCGTCTGTGACGTGTTGAAGGTTGTGAAAATATTGTTCAAGTTTAATGAAAACAAATTGGGCTCAGTAACAACAAAATCCAAATATTGATCCCAAACTTGCTTTATTCTCGACGCTTTACCCAGCAATGCTACTTGCTTAGCAAATTCTTCCAACAAATCACGGGGTAAATGTGATGTGAAATTGATATAATAGATGTCATACTTGTCATCATTCAAGTCATGAATGATGGTGCTTATGTTTTCCTTGGTAGGCTCAACAAAGTAGATGACAGGCACATCAGGCAATTTCGAACGTTGTTGATTGATCAAAGCATGAACCGTAATTCCACACCGTAATAAATCATTCACTCTCAATACCGAGGATAGAATGTTTCGTGATTTCTGATCGAGCACAAGAACTTTCCATATGATTTCCTCCGATTTGGAGGCTAAGGTCAAGTCTGCTGACCCATCCTTGTTCAAATGAAGCATCCGCTCTAGAATCGAAATCTGACGATTCCTTAGACTTGAAAAAACTTGCAACGACATGATGGTAAAAGCCAATTGGCAAAGTAAGCGGCTCTGTGAATCTGCTACGCGAAGTGCTCTGTTCTATGTACTAGTGTTGCAAAAAAAAAAAAAAAAAATCTATGACTGTCGTGGGTAATTACGTGGTGTGAATTTTTGGTGTTCTATCTCAACAAAATAGCAAAAAAAAAAAAAAAAAAAAATAGCAAAAAAAAAAAATATTAATTAATTAAAATTCACTCTGTAGACTTCCCAAATAGGCAGTATATGTTAACCTACTGGAGTGTGTAAAAATGTACAGTGACTACGCTTTCAAAAAATTGATACACTAAAGATGACAATGAATACAAAGTAACACATCACACATACAAATGTTAAAGTTGGAATTCTAAAAACACAATGACGATAATGAATTCACTCGTCGTCGAAGAATTGAATTGATAAAAGTCTAAAATTTTCACCACACACACGTTGTTTCTGTCTGTCTCTATTCGGACCTGTACTCAACTATTCCTCTCAACACCTTTATTCTACCATAAATCTCATGCTCCATAGTATTTTCGTCCTCTTTTTGATCCTTAGGCTTGTTCTTGTGTTCAGTACCTGGTTTTGGCCATACACAATTCAACCCTAGTCTGCCACACTCAGTACACTTTGGTCTTGATTCGCAACACCTCTTCTTCCTTTGACGACAAGTAAGACATCCCATACGTGATCTTCTTGTCACTTTTCCTGAAGCAAAGGGTCTTGGTGACGCTGAAGTTGGAGTTTTAGTTTGAGTCGGGCCCGCCGGTGGGATGTGCGTCCCTTGTTGGTATGGGAGAGGAATTGAGCCTGGTGATGGATGTGTTATAGTTGGTGGTGCCAGGTTGTTTCCACTAGGCTGGGAACTGCCGTATGGATGACCGGCTGTCAAGTCCTCCTTTGCTCGAGGCTTTCTTCCTGGCTTTTTCTTTACTCGTACAACTTGGCCGTCATCACCTTGTACTGATGAAGGCTGTGCTTGCGGTGGATAGTAGCGTGGGTTGGGATTGGGAGGGTATGGGGTCCATTGTTGAGGTGGTTGTCCCTGTCTTTGAGGGTCCGCATTTGGTCCTGCACCTGGTGGGTAATTGGGGTCTTGACCCGGGTGCGGCTGACTAGGGTGACTCACCATGCCTGGACGAGAAGGCTGTTGCTGTTGTTGCTGACTAGGATGAAATATATCTTGCGAAAGATAGGCTGGTTGAGGAGGATATTGATGGTAAACAGGTGGATGATGTCCATGCTGAGGTTCAATCTTGAACTTTTGTCCCTGCTGCAACCTCTCTGCATCCGCTGGATTACTCGATGTTGGTACATATGAAGCTGATGGTTTCCTCTCCTGCAAATGCGAATAAGAGGGGATGCCTGCACCACCATTTACATTTGCAGGGGGGTACGAGAAACCGCTACCGGCGACACGCGGGGTCTCGTTATAATGCGAAGGCGATGACTGATTTGGATTTTGCTGTGGTTGTTGTTTTTCTCGTTCCTGTTTTGGTTGACGACGTTGCCGTTTCTTAGTGCCTATCGATGCTGTACTCATGTTTGCAATTGCCAAAAATTCAAAAAAAATAATAATCTAGTCACAAATGCACAAGGGGATGCGAGAAAAGGGTAGTAGTGAAGCTAGAAAATGTGCAACTGTTTTGGTGAAAAAATTAAAAAATAAACGCCAAATAGAAAAGTTGAGTGCAATCTAATCCCTTCGCTGAATTTGAAAATAAGGTTTCAAAAGATAAGTCAAAAAAAAAAAAAAAAAAAAAAAAAAAAAAAAAAAAAAAGAAAAGATTTCCTTCGTTATAAGCTTTCGTGTTTGAAAAGTGTAATTGAAAATGCACCCAAGAGGACAAAGCAAAGGAACGTTCTTGGTCTGGTGGAGTCGGGACTACACTATATGGGTATGGTGATGAATATGGTGTAACTTAGAAAATCTTGCGGAGATTGTGGCTAATTAAATCCGATCTTCACTTTAAGTTTCTGATTGTCAAATGTCAGCAGTGTAAGCCCAAATGTATAAGTTGACTGTCTGTGCTTTTTTCTTTTTTTTGTTCTCTTTCGACTCTTGATCCCGTCGTTTAAGGTTTTTCTGCAAACTTAGATTGGAGAAGAGAAAACAAGCAAAAAGTTTCAGTCAAGACGTCCTTACATATATATATATTTAAATATAAATATACGGCTCAAAAAGAAAAAAACTAACAAAGAGACAAGGTTTCACTTTGTAGTTGTGTTTATATTTTATTTCCTTTTTTGTGATTGGAAGTGGAATCTGCTGTATTATTCAGTGAAGATGAAAAGGGCGACTCGGTTTAATACATGTAAAGATGCAGATCAACTTATTGTTAATTTCCACAAATTGTGCATACTTTGGTGATCTTTGTTATTATTGCCAACTGATGTATAAAAAAAAATTCTAAACAGGTTTGTGCTTCTTTGCTTTAATTTTATTTTATTATATTTCCTCTCACGCAGTAGAAATAGTAAATGTGGGACAAAAGAAATGTAAATTGTTTGTCGTGCATAGTGCTCAAAATGAGAAAAGAACACTCGCTGCATTTTGAACTTTTGTTCTTTCTACTGAGACTCTATTTTGTGCTCAAAGGCAACCTTCTATCACAGTTCAAATTACATTCAAGTGATGTACCACCGCCTTTGCCGGATACAACCTAGAGCCTTGCGATATAGAAGCTAGTACCGAATATCTGTGAGTCAAGATGCAACTTCCTTTCTGCCAGTGAAGGAGAGGGAAAATTAGACATGATTAATACGCTTGTCTTCTCCTGCCGGACAGCACAGCACAATTCAAGAGTGATCTAACTTGCTCTTCCATGAATATCGCCTTCTTCACAAAGGTTTACTATCTAAGTACCACTGCAAAATGTGTAGACATGATTCGATGGTGCATTGGTGACAACTGTGTGTAATTTTGTAGTGCTGCCAAGGTTTTATCTCGTAACTCTCAACCTCGTTCTTTCAATCATGAGCTACATGAGTCTAGCAATGAGTCCACCTCGCAGTGTATTATAACAACTAGTGGGTAAATACTGATAGCTTTTGTACGTATGGTCACAACACAGTTGACGTGTCTCTTCCTTGACTTGATCCTCATAGGTGAAGCAAAAGTGTTGCAAAAAAACAAAAGAAAAGAGAAAAAATAGAATGTCTTACATCGTATGTGGCGCACGTCTACATACTCTTCCAAATTGCCAAGTTTGGAAATTTGAAGAATAGTTTTCTCAAGCATCCATTTGACACCAACCTTATCAACATATTGCGTGTGTCGTTCAAGTGTTTCCAATTTTCTTAAATTGCCCTCGATACCACGCCTTGATTCCCAATCTCAGAAATTTCTTTGGTTAAGTTCATTGGGGTTGACAAAATGTGGAAATTTGCTTTATGTGTACTGCATATAATGTTTTCTTCTTTCTAAGGATAGTATCTCCTGCATAAAGCAATACATCACACATTGTGCATATATTACACAAACATGGCAGAAACATATAAAATTTTATTATTAGCCAACGTACACATACACTTAAAAGACATGCTCTTTTAACAGAGATTGATATACTCGTCCTTTTTAGTGGCTACTCAATTCAATTGGCTCTCATGTGCTTAAAGTTTTATTGCCCCTTTTTATTCTAACACTTAAGTCTGCTTTGTCCTCCCTTACGGTAAAGGAAATCTATACCCTGTTTCCCCATTATGCATACACCATTTGCCCCTCCCCTAAAATTCCTTATGCACAATGTGCAGTAGTAACAATCAGCTTCTGGCAATACACAATACGCTAACAATAGATACTCACGCTCTACCGCCTTGCGTTGCTCTCCCTACCTCTAATTTTCTCTTCTCTCTTAAGGAAATATGCAATCATCCTCCTCATTCTCGATATTGCTGTACAATCTCACATATAACATAGTATAATATAGTGTCTCTATCAAACACAAAGCAGAATTCCACCTTATTATATCTCGCTCTTGTGTAAGCCAATTCGCTCTTACTTTTGAGCCACGCAACAAACTAATTCATCTTTTGGAACATATCCTTCAATTTAATAGATTGACATGAAATATTCAAAAGTTAAAATGCCGGAGTTAAACAGTTCCCGGATATGCGAAGAGCACTACGAAATGGTTATGAACCTTGGTTCGTCTAATTGTTTCTTATTCATTGATTTGTTTACTCGTGCTTTTCTGCAACTGCTTGCTGCCTGCAGCTTGTGGTTTTTCCCCTCTATCCTCCAAAAGTTTCTCGTAAATATGTTTGGTGTACAATAAATTAAAGTAAAGTCTCAAAGGGAGAACTAAATCACTAAGGGGGGGAAGCAAACAGAAAGAACGACCAAGTATCAAGCGAGAGTGGCTGTTGACATATTGTGGTTTTGATCTTTGCCGCCCTCCCTTTCCCCCTCCCTCCGTTTTTTTATTATTATTTTTTGTTTGGATTGCTTCTTTCCCCCTCCCTTTCCCTAGATCTCTCTTCACCTGTATCGTTGCCGTCATGCACAACTTTCCAAAGAGTAAAATTTTGTTTTTTACTTCAAAAACATGGTCGTTATCAAATACAAACGTTTGGCAGCCTTTGAAGTACAAGCTCTAATAGTGTCTTTGTGTTTACTTCACCAACAATACAGACTGACTTTTGATGCCATAGCAACAACTTTGTGAGAGTATTAATCGATCTATTGCATTTTGAATAGCACGTGCACCGTGATTGGAAAAGACGTTGTGACGTTTGATGAGACGGTGCAACCACAAGGTACTGGGAAGCAGGGAAGCTTCGATGAGTAAATAAACCATTGCAGAAGCCGGTTTAGTCTCTTTCTCTAATAGCAGCTCTTTTTTGTTTGAAATCAAACCTTCGTATCGAATTCGTTTAATCTTACTTCTCATCTCTTTTTGAGTAACTTTGCACGGCAGAGTAAAATTTCATTCTTCTCCTTCCCTGTCAATGCCGATGACAGTGGTGGTACCACTTCTTCTTTGCTTTCTTCTCTCATCTCTGCAGCTCTTTTGTAAATGAGCAAACAAGGCCACTTTGTGGCACTTCGTTCTATATTGAAGGACGAGTACTCTGACGGTAAAGTGTAAGCCCATTCGAATACTGAATCGGCTCTGTGTTCAACCGGCCTAAAAGTCAACCATTTAGGATCTACAATAATAGATTACGCATAATATCCTATAATTTTTCCCCATTCCATTATCCGTAAAACTCAAGGCGTTTAAAATCTGAGGTTTAAATAATTTTAAACCTTGTCTTTGTGTAATTAGATGAGGTTGACGGAGAAATAAAAAATAAAAAATAAAAAATAAAAAATAAAAAATAAAAAATAAAAAAAAAAAAAAAAAAGGAGAGCATAAAGATCGAGTGGGGGATCTGATCGGTGAGGATCTTTTTTAATTCCAATTGTGTCGCCTTTTCCTTGACTTTGAAACAACTAAGAGCAGTTCCAGAAGCATACTCCGCCCAACGTTATCTCCGCGTACCAGTTTGAAGCCAAGCAGAGCCTTGGCTACTTTTACATTCTCAACGACTTCGTAAAATGTATGAAACACAAACATACTACTTGATTGTTTCACTGAGATATGTAACTGAAGAAAGCATTAACGCCAAAAAAAAAAAAAAAAAAAAAAAAAAAAAAAAAAAAAAAAAAAAAAAAAAAAAAAAAANAACAAAAAAAAAAAAAAAACAAAACTAAACAAAAAAAAAAAAAAAAAAAAAAAAAAGCCAGAAAGAAGCAAAGAGTTCTATTCTTAGAGTGCGGTTAGCAGCTATTAATAAGGACAGAAGAAGAGCAACAACAACAACAACAACAATAACAATACATATGCAAGTCTTCATGTTCCTATTTCCTTGTTTTCTTTTTATGTTTGTTAAGGCATCTGCATTCGTGCCTATGTACAATGAACTAAAAGCATCCCATCCCAGTTACAAAAGCACACAAACAAGTGCTTACACAATTCCCTTCTTATTCCAACACTGCTTTTCAATTTTTTTTGTATTTCGGTTATGAGTCTAAATCTTTTGGCATACCCCACTCTTAAATTATTGATCATGGAAGATCTAGATCGGCGACTGAAAACAAGTGGCTGAAAGTGTTCTTCCTCGTCTATTACCGCCACACGCCTCAAACCTCATTACCTTATTTATACATGATATGCTTTTGCTATATCTTGGTTTTCCCATTTAGCCGACGAACTACCCCAACGTTTGTGCTAATGTTCAAAAGGGTCTCGAGGGTTTGACAAACCGTATTAAAGCAATGCAATCACTTCGTATAGTTGAACTGGCTTCAACGTATTAGATTGGACATCTCCAGTACAAGTGAAGTCCCACTAAGGCGTGCCAATTCTATTATTGTCTCCCTCGTCAATGCACTTGAAAGTTTCATAAGGTAGGATCCAGACCATATTTCCAATGTGCAATTCTCCTGGTTTTGTAACACTTTGGTTTTTTATCCGCCTTGATATATTAAATCCTATTATCTTCCGCTACATTACTTGAATCACGCTGCACGGAAAACTACTCTGCTGGGGTTTCTTTTTCTTCAACTCGGGGGGAATTGTACGCTCGGAACAAGTCACACTCACCCAAGTTTTTGAAAATAGTTGTAAATGTTTGTGAGCATAGAATGCGTGAACCACAACTTATGAGTTTCCGGAAACTTTGTTTTTACAAGATTTGATCCGGATTCATCAATATCGAACAAAAGGAAATGCACATGCAGAGCATGTTAAAATTAGAGTTAAGAAGCTAGCTATACTGGCACAACAAGTAAATTGCTTTCAATCTAACTGAGACACAAAAAAGACGTCAAGGGAGAGAGGCTAGACCTTTTGTGAGAGTGAAAATCAAACATCACCCAAACAACATTCCCCGGAAGCACAAACTAAGACTGATACTGATGGATTTGGTGAGCTCGGATCTAGAACACAACATAATCCATTAACTCCGCGCATGTACTGGAAATTCAGGTAGGTCTGGCAAAAAAAAAAATAAAATAAAAAAGGCACGGCGAGCTAGGCGTTAAAGCTAAACAAAGAAACGTTTTCAAAGCGATCAATTTAGAGGAGATTCGATAATAGATTGTAAAGAGAGTTCAAAGACTTTAACAGTTGCCTTGTTTGGCACCTATGTTGATATCTATCGCGAATTGATACAGAGTCCACTGAATTTTTTAACTCTCCCCTTTGTTTTGCTTGCTGCAAAATTTTCAATGTTTTTGTTCATTACAGCTTCATTCAAGTGCCAAGCTTTATTCGGGATGTTTTAGGGCTATATGCAATGGTTATATTTACTACATCCGCAGTGCCCTACAATGCGTATTAGTCTTGTCTTGCCAAGCTTTCACTATTTACGTAAATGCAGACACGTCTATATCTTCCCCATCTCTTACTAAATCAAACTTTAAAGTTTAACATACACTCCACTCCGCTCTCTCAACAAGTGTTTGCCCAGTGTACTCCACCCAAATTATATTTTTACATCATTCCTGGTGCGCCCATTGGTGGCATACCTGCAGGCATTCCGCCTGGAGCTTGTGGACCTCCGGCGCCGCCGCCTCCTTCCTTCAAACTCGATCTACCTGCTTTCAACAACTCATCACACAACAACAAATTAGATGCAATACCAGTGGCTGAACTTATGGCATTTCTCACAACTCTATACGAATCCCAGATACCCTCCACTGTTGGATCCAAAGGCTCGCCGGTTTTCAAATCGACTCCAACAACGTGCCCATCAAGTATATCGTCCTGGCATGTGGATATAGTTTCCAATTGATCCAAACCAGCATTTGCTGACAAGGTCTTGGGGACCACCAATAGTGACTCAGCAAACGCTTGAATACCTGGTTTATTCTTACCCTTCAATATCTTTTTGTCTTGAAGTAAATGGCTATTACAGCTCATCCAAAAGGCCCCGGCTCCAGGAATAACACTCTTGTCTTTTATCACATTGGCCACCGATCTCAACCCATCTCTAACGGCATCTTTCGTCTGTTGCAATGTGTGGGAATTCGATCCCTTTATCAAAATTGTGGATGCGCGAGGGTCTTTGTTCTCCGTCACATAAGTGAATTTATCTTCACCTATGCTGTTTTCATAAACCAATCCTGAATATCCCAACACTTGTGGAATTAAATCATCGACTGAGTTTTGCGCTTCACCTCCACACACCAATTGCAATCTCTCCATATTTCTTCTCTTGGCTCTTCTCAACGCTAATATTCCATTCTTGGCCAAAACGTCCAACGACATAGGATCTATTCCCTTTTGGTTTATTATAACGAATCCTTGATCCGAATTTAACGAATCGCCGCAAACTTGGTTCTTCAAGTCAATAATCTTTTTCAACTTCTCATCAACAAATTTACGTTCTGATGCAACCAACTTGTCTCGTTGCTCGGCAGAGGAGTAAAAGAAACCTGAGTTGACTTCAGTCTTTTCGTACTCTAATGACACGTTCAAGATCAAAATATGAGCATTTTCTACTCTTCTAGGCATATCAGGGTGGCGTGCCCCATGATCCAAAACAAGACCCTTGATCAATTCAGTCTCTTTTGAGTGGCCGTGCTGCATAGTTATAATCTCAATCATATGCAAGTCCAAAGGTTGGTCATCGTGCTTGACCGTCAACACTGCATCAGTAACAATTGGTGTCAACACGTCAGCCAAGTCATTGTTAACTTTAGTAATCAACGAACTTCTAGCAATTTGCAACAAAAATTCACGATCAAATGTCTCAATCTTGGTCTTGAACTCGTCCAAGTACCTCAAACTCTCCTCACGAGCAACATCAAACCCATCAACAATGACTCTGGGGTGTATGCCTTCACTAATAAATCTCTCTGCTTGTTTCAACAATTCGCCAACCAATAAAACCACCGTGGTAGTTCCATCCCCGGTGATTTCGTCCTGGGCAGTAGCCGCACGAGCAATCATCACTGCAGTGGGGTGCTGAATCTGCATTTCATTGAGCAACACTTTCCCATCTTTGGTCAATTTCAAAGCTCCGGATCCATCAACTAACAATTTCAAAGTTCCTTTAGGTCCCAAGTTTGATGCTAGCACCAGCTGTAAGCCTTGTGCGGCATTGATGTTGACTTGTAGTGCCTGTGCCCTTCTGAATGACTCGGCCTTAGGGTTAAGTAGTTGAATTGATGAAGACATTGCTGAATGAAGGGAGTCCTGTTGTCGTGACAACTTCTTTACAATTTTTTTTTTTTTGTTTTTTTTTTTTTTTCTTTTTTTTTTTTTTTTTTTTTTTTTTTTTTTTTTTTTTTTTTTTTTTTTTTTTTTCTCTCTCTTTTTCACGCATGAAATGGAACTGCATCGAAGAAAATTCCAATATAGACGGAGTGTATGGTAAACCTTATTACGCGTCAATTTAGCAATGAGTATAGAAGAACAAATCTTTATTCCTGCTAGGGATCATCTACGAGTAAAACAAGATGAAAGAGAGACGGTAATTCGGTCGTGTCGTGAAATAACGAGCTACTCCAAAAAGGCAATTTTCACGCTACACAGATCAGTCCTGGATGACATTGTAACCAAAGAGTTGTCGCAATACTTGAAAGTGATTAGTGAGCATCTACGCAAGGATGACGATATATATGTGAACAATTATCATCTACGAGGCTCAATTCTGGGTGCTGTTGAAGAATTGATTGAGTTTTGCACCTTTGCATACTACAAGAAAACAGGAGAATTGATCAAGTATGCATTGTTTTCTCAATTGATCAACTTAGTGGCGGACGGGCAAGTAGACGTCGTTGTGAAATACTTGTTACATCCAGATATACAACTACCTACTCCCTCTATCTCCCCTGTTGAGTTTATCGACAAATCGGACTACGTGATGGGGTTGTTTGATTGTACTGGTGAAATTATGAGAATGGTGATTCTGCAATCATCTGACACGTCTGGTGAATTTCAAATGACGAAAACATTGCAGAATTACAATTTTTTAAAAGACTTACATGAACAATATATTATCCTCACTGCGTATTACCCTGGGATATCCATACACCATGGTGCTTTCGATGATGCTGTTAACCTGAAGGGGAACTACTCATTCAAAAAGAAGTTGCAAGTGCTTGAATCATCACTTAACAAGATTCAAAACACACTACTTGATATTTTAATCAGTGATAAAGAGATTCTATAAAATTGTGCAAATCGTCACTTTTATTTACAATGTGTATTTTACTCTGAAATTCTAGGTATTGGTCCGCCTGGCGACTTTTCATTTCTAGCGGTCAACACTTCCACTCCATCTTCAGTAACCAACAACATGTGTTCAAATTGGGCAGATCTCTTTCCATCTTGTGTAGTTGACGTCCATTTATCAGGCCAGGTGCAATCCTTATAAGTACCCAAATTGAGCATAGGTTCAATAGTAAACACTTGACCCGGCTTGATAATTCCAATAGCCTTGTTTTTGGCATAATGAGGGATGTTTGGTTGACAATGGAACAAAGTACCACACCCATGTCCACAATATGTACGCACCACTGAGCAGTTATTTTCCGAAGCGTGTTTTTCAATAATATTTCCCAATTCTCTAAATGCCACCCCTGGTTTCACTGCTTGGATAGCTAAATCAAGACATTCTCGTGTGGTTTCAACTAAGCGCACAGTATCAGGATCGCTCTTGGCTTTATCTCCCACGTAATAAGTTTCATTCAAATCGGAATGGAACCCCATGTAATATATCGTGACATCCAAATTGACAATGTCGCCGTCTTTCAATTTGGTCTTGTCTGGAATACCATGACAAATAACTTCATTGATTGAAGTACACAATGATTTGGGGAAGTTGTAGTAGTTTAAAGGTGATGGATATGCATTTCTCTTGATACACTCCTTGTGCAAAATCTCATCCAACTCATCAGTGGTGATTCCCGGCGCAATATGACTGGCAGTTATATCCAAAATTTCCCTAGCCACCTGACTAACTTTCCGAATCTTGGTAATCTCTTTCGGAGTCAAAACGGGTATTTTACCAATGCGATCATTCTTGATTTCACTAATGGGTTTTCCATGTTGAGCATAATCGGGTAATTTGATATGTTTAGGGATGGACCTTCTTGGACTCAAAGGGTAGTGTGGCCTCAAATCACCAGTATATGAAAAGTTTGGGAATGGAATATACGTTTCCTCTCCATCATCCGATTTGTGGATGGCCTTGTGGATTGAATAACTTGAACGGAAACAGTTTTGGTCGCAAAACACACTTGATATACCCGCTTGTAAGCAGACTGGACATTTCAACATTGAGTCTGTTTCTTTACCACACTGTGGAGCTGCGCATACTGAAGCCATGGCTATTACGGTTGTACTGTGGTGTGATATATCTGAGATGGAGATGAATTACAGCTGAGAAATGAATTTTCTTTTTTTTTTTTTTTTTTTTTCTTTTGGGAAGATATTTGGTAGCGTTGAGTGCAGACAGAGAAGCAGGGTAACTTCACTAGAGATGGCTAATTGACAGTTGGCGGTCTCTTGATGGAGTTGAACTCGTCCGATATATATAAGTTGCACAAGAAATGCCCTGTGGCACACCGCACGATGATCACTTGGCCTGTCAATTCTCATGGACTCTAGGCATCAGTATCATAACATAATTTTGCTACTGATGTTATGATACTGAAAGGAAGGAGAATGCAAACGACAAACTTCTTTATCTTCATGGACTTCCATACTAACTGGAGTTACATCCACCTTGGTAGTGTTTATTCAGCAATTGTTCAATTGGTACAGTAAATGCACTATTACACAAAAACAGGATTTTTGCAACCAAGCGAGTCTCTTGTTGCACGCAGGTCTTTCCCTCCTATTCGTAAGTCCAAAGTTCTGACTTATGAAGGAGCAGCCTCTTCACTTCTTCAGTGACCTCTCCCAACAAGACACTGCAGACAAAGCATAGCATTAATCTCACGACGTAATAAATGTTAGTAGTCCATAAGTCGTGTGCGTTTGTATAAAATTCATCTAAGAGAGAGGAAGGAAAAAAAAAAATAATAAAAAATCATAGAATGGGAGTTGACGTGAATTCAATTTTGCCATTGAGAGTTTACAGCCATAGATCACCGGCAATGGTACGTATACTGAAACAAGGTACACTTAGCAGTACAATTATACTAACAGTCCCCTCAACTTTCTAGTCGTTAAGAATAATTCCCTCAGACTCCAGGGAATCTGAAGTCTCATCCACCCACTTCAATGAAGCATCCAAGAATGCTCCATCATTGTCAGAAACCTTACACACCCAATCAGGACCAGTGAACATATCATCCAAAATCAACAACCTCCATCCATTGCAATCACGAGTAAACAATTGGGAGCAAACGCAACAAGACACGAGATTTGAGACTTATAGGCGTGTATTTGGTGCCGGTGAGCCAATCAAGAGAACGATGGAATTGTCAATTGTTGAAAATACTGATTTTAAGCCTCAAGTTCTAGGAGGCAGTGATCCAATGCATAAGGATGTGTTGTTGGGCAAGGATACCAGCTTGGATTGGGAAGATGTGTATCCTAACGGGTTACACCAAAATGGTAACAATGTCATGGATATGCACAGTGAGATGGAAAAGAGATTAGGTCTTTGAATAGATATACACTCAATGCAATATAACCTGCATCGTAAAAAATTCTTATAGTTTGACTCATTTGTTCGCCCCCACTTGTAATTTCACTATATACCCTACTTTCTGGAGGCATTCTTTTTCTTTGGCTTCACACTAGTACTCCATCCATCTTCGTCAACAACTGGAACCTTGTCAGCACTGGAAATGATAGCTGCTGACCAGCTAGTGAAATCCTTAGCAGCCTCACCTCCCAAAGTGTGGTCAGCCTTGGCTTTTCTCTTGATAAACTCTTGAGCGAATCTTCTTCCATCCATGGTGGTACTTGATGCATAAATGGTTTCCGCAATCAATTGTTGAGTGTCAGGGGAATTGCAGGGCATGGTGATGAACATCTCCAACAAATCATTTTTGGACACTGATGGGTAAAGATTGGTCATTTGCGATCTGGCCCAAACTAAAAACTCTTCTCTGACTGCTTGCATATTGACACTGGGTGTAGTCGTCTTTGCCGCAGATACACTACGCAACAACTGGGGTGTGATCTTGGATGTGGGGACTCCAGTGGAAGTGGTGGAAGCAGTTGGTTTCTTTGTTGGTTGCTTTTTGGATGAGGCGACGGTAGTCCATGCTGTGGTGTCCTCCTTTGGTGCTGCATTTGCCAATGCACTGGCAAATGACACACTAGGAGCAAAACTGGAGGCAATTGGAGTGGTTGCAGACAATTGTGCTGCTTGTGATTGTGCTTGGGCTTGGGCTGCTGCTGCTGCTGCTGCTTTAGCCTTTGCCTTGGCAAGTTCGGCCTCTTCTTTTTGTATTTCAGCCAATGACTTTACAACAGGGGTTGCCTCAGAAGCAATATTCCATGTCGCTGGCAATTGTGCCTTCTTCTTTTCTTGCTCAGCAGCGGCTGCTTTTTCCAAAGCTGCAGTGGCAGCCCATGCCTTCTGCGCTTGCTCAGCTTTCAATTTGCCTTGCAATTTCTTTTGCTGCTCAAACTTCTTAGCCTCCTTCTTTTGAATCTCTTTTAATGACAAACCTGAGTCTTTTGCATCCCCCGTCTTTGTCTCTGCTGCCCAGGGAGCCAAAGCTTGTGGTTTTGAAGGTTTCAAATCAACAGTTCTGGTGGGTGGAGCTGTAACCTCTTCCTCTCCCTCTTTCACAGTTTCCGTCTTGGAGTCAACCGCTTTCTCTGTCTCCAACCCAACAGCATGCTTCGAAGTTGCCGAAGGAGCAGGTTCCTCCGACACAGGATGTGCAAACTCAGGACTAGGCTTCTCGATATCATCTTGCAAGATATCAGTAACTACCGAGTTCATGACCAAACTTTCATTTGTATCTTCGTCGTTGTTCCCTGTCAAGGAGTCGTTTCTTGTCTCAATGTTCTCGCCAGATGCATGTGCAGTACCACCTACAGCTGATGCGAAAGGTGAGTTGATTCGAGAGACTGATTGGCCAAGAACAGTGCTCGAAACCCAAGGAGAAACAGGTGCTGGGTGGCTCATTGAAGCATTTCCAATTCCAAAAGTTCCTGCATTAGAACCGGTTGCAGAAGCTGGACCTGAAACCTGGCCAACAAGTGATGAACTTGTATCAATGCCCCAGCCACTGTTATTTCTAGAGAGTCCAGGTTGCTGTTGGTGCTGAATTTGTTGCTGAAGTAAAGACGGCATGGAAGGCAAGTTGAAGTTTGGATCAAAGTTATCGTGCGATGGTACTGATGTGGCTGGCAGTGGATTAAAGTTATCCATTCCTGCGTAGCTTGCACCACCACCACCACCAACACCACTACTACTTTGGAGTCCACTATTCAAACTGCTTAAGTTCCCCATTGGCAGGTTAATATTTGCTGAAAATGACGACTCGTTGACAGGCGAGTTGATAAAATCTCCAGCAAATATAGACTGTGGTAGAGACGAAGAGGGCAATCGAATCGAGTTGTGCAACGACTGTCTGTTCTTTCCAAAATCGGTTTCATTTTTATTCAAATCTGGTAGTGACACTTTGAAAGGTTGAACGTAATTTTGCACAGCTTCACACAAATTTTTCAACGGTTTGAATTCTTGCTCCTCTTTTCTTCTGATTTTCAAGTCAAGATCCAAATATCCACCAGTAAACCATTCCTGCATCATATCACCGTTGAATGGGCCCTGTTCGTTTCCAGAAGGGTCGATATACAACCATTCAAGCTTGTCCGATGAAATGAGCAGTGCTGGTTGCGGCAAGCCAGGAGGAAGATCCGCTGCTAATGCTGAACTGGCAGAGCTCTTACTCCCAAATCCACCTTGAAAGCTAGATGTTCTTTCAAGGCTAAACGGGTCTGCGGAAAAAGGGATCTGGCTCGGTTTTTGATTGGCCAGACCTGACAAGTTCAAATTATGCAAAGAATCGGTCACCTCATCGCTTCCACCTATTGATGGTTTTGAAAAGTCCCCCTCATCAAATCCCCTTCCATTCGCACCTCCTTGAAAGCCAAAATTTGCTTGTCGACCATCACCAATGACATTCTCCAGATGACCCTCAGAATTCGAGCTTTGATTCTTTTCAAATTGCTCCTGTAAAGTCAAGTGGTAGATAGGCTCCGGCTTTGACACTTTATAGTTTTCATTCCCATCCGTCTTGACTTCCGAGTTCAAAATCTTTTCACGATTATCGTACCATACTTGAAACACTTCATCCATAGTGTACGGCTTGCCATTCTTGTTCTCCTGAATGTTTTTAATCTGATTCCCATTACCATAGTGATTATGGTGGTGGTTGTTCAGGTGACCATTATACAGATTGCTGCCATAGCCATTGTAGTGGTGTTTTCCGGAATTGCCATTGTTGTTTGAGCCAGCGTACGATGAGGTACTAGACTGGTCCAAATTTTCATTTGCAATATGGTCGTGAGCTCTGCGTGATCTTGAAAACATTGTAAAAGTTTCTCCTCTCCTTTTTCTAGTGGGTTGTATTGATTGATTGTTGTGATCTTTTACTCTTTGACTGATGCCTTGAAACTGCTTAACTAGTTAAATTCGACTGTGCTTGAATGACAACTGCAAAGTGGACTCTTATTTTTCACTATGGGTAAGAAATTTTTTTTTTTTTTTTCACTCGCTTTCAAACTCAGAAGAAGAAGAAGAATTTTCTCTGCCTGTCTCTTTCTCTGTCTGAATATACTGGTGCTACCACCTCCACCCTATAGACTAACTACGAATGGCATGTCAAAAAGAACATTCCCACACATTACACAATGTCAATGGCACACATGTCACTGATCTTATAGTTTACTTTTAATATGAGACACCCTGATTAATGACAGCGTCCATGAATACAGCGATCCCAATTGTAGTGTACTGCTGCCATTTTCTTTTTTATTTTTTTTTTTGTTATACCATACATATACACACGTATACATATATACTGAATCAAATAATGCAAATTTCCACCGTCATTATACAAAATAAAAGGTGAAGCTCTGCTTTCAATGATTGTTCGCTTGTGGTTGTTGATAATCGCACTTGAGTCGTCGATAGCCCTAAAACCTCCTCACTTGGACGTCTTTTATAATCCACCAGAGGGATACGAAAGCACTCGATTGGGGGAGATACTAAGGGTTAGACAGCCGCCCGCTCCAATTCGTACCTACCTAGCACCGGTTAATGCTATATCATGGCAACTTCTCATACGATCTGAAGACTCCTTTGGCAATCCAAACGCAATTTCAGCAACAATACTTGAGCCCCCAGACTCAGACGCAGACTCTACTAAGATATTGGCGTATCAAGCTTTTGAAAACTCAGCCAGTGGCGATTGCCGTCCTTCGTACGCAATTCTTTCTGGTTCATTCCAAACATTTCAAATTCAAGCAGAGCTTGCATACATTTCAATGGCGTTATCTAAAGGATGGTTTGTTCTAATTGCTGACTACGAGGGTCCCCAGCTGTCATTCCCCGTGGCCAAGATATCTGCATTTTCAGTCATGAATGCCATGAGAGCAGCTGGAACATTCATTGGCAAAGACGCTCGTTTCGCAATGTTGGGTTACTCTGGTGGTGCATTGGCCTCGGCGTGGACGGCAATACTTCACCCGCAATACGCGCCAGAGTTGAAGATAGTTGGCGCTGCCTTGGGAGGCACTATAGCCAATATTAGCGCATTGGTTGATACTGTTGATGGTGGACCATATGCTGGACTAGTGGTGAATATTTTGAATGGGATGGGGAATGAATATCCTCGGTTCAGACATGTAATTCACACATATGGGCTAAATTTGAGAAATTACTGCTTGGTGTCTGCAGCAATCCACTACTTTGGATCCAAATTCAACGTTGACGTGTATAGAAACTTTTCGCAAAACGGAATCATCCAATATTATTTCAGCAAAAA
Organism: Lodderomyces theae; assembly: GCF_024610275.1. Classification (NCBI taxonomy): domain Eukaryota; kingdom Fungi; phylum Ascomycota; class Pichiomycetes; order Serinales; family Debaryomycetaceae; genus Lodderomyces; species Lodderomyces theae. Next base: position 265,810 of record NW_026261434.1, on the reverse strand, counting down.
CAGCCTCTTGGGCAAAAAAGCACCAAGTATGCCAATTTTTATATTTCATTCAACGTTGAATGAAATGTCGCCGATAAGTGAAATCTACAAATTGGTCAATCAGTGGTGTAAGCAAGGAGCCAAGCTAGAATTTGCTGAAGATTTAAGTTATAATCATATGGTGGAAGCATTTGCGGGAGTGCCAGCGGCATTGACATGGTTGGAGGACAGATTCGAGTTGAAAAAAGTGCCCGATACATGTGTCACTGAAAAGCGGGTCTCAAATTTGATGTATCCTGGTAGTTCGTCCTTGATCAAGCATCACTTGAAATATTCCATATCACAATTGGCATCAAAATTCAACATATTCGCATGATATACCCAGTTGTTGTTGTTTTTTTTTTTTTAATTAAAACTCGCTTAGAGAGCTTCTTGCCAAACCCAAATCCTCCTCAGGAATCAATATCACACCAGACTTTGCCATAGACAAGTACCCAATTTCAAGCATATTCCCGCCTCTTATAATTAATTTATTTGCCAATCCAGCTACAATACCAGTACAATTTATAGGAAGCTTGGACAAGTCCATTGCAATAGGTACCAAAACATCTTGGGATGATCCGATAATACTGGTTGACTTGTATCCATATTTCAGCCTCATTTTGTTTGATTGCGGTAGTATCAAACTTAACTCGTTTGAAAATGTTCTTGTGATTGCAAAATAAGATGGTTGTAAAGAAGTTGCCAAGGAGATTAGCTTGATGGTTTTCAAGATGCAATATTTTATTTCTCCAGGCCTAGCACCAGTGAGCAAAACCTTGTGTTTTTCGTGTATTTGAGGGTGAATATCATGGTTAGCCAACAATCCAAACGTCCTTTGATGCAGGTCTGACAAAACAGGCTCCTCTTCTTTGTCATCAACGTCATATGTCGATATGTAGCTACCCGAAGATTCTGAAAATATGAAGTTCTCCAGAACCAAAATTTTCTCCACTCTTTTCTTCAAATGAGAAGGAATCAAAACAACGTCATTGAAATGGGACGAAATGTAGAAAAGCGACACATCATTTTCCGACAATGGCTTTGTCAATTCCAAAATCCTGTGCGACTTGGCAAAACTTCCATCAGAGTCAACAACCAAGCTCAAGTACTCCTCTGGTAAAACTTCCACGTCTGAGTAGCCTAGCTCCTTGCACAACTTCAACGGCTGAGCAAAAAAACGGGTCGATAAACTTGCAGAGCAAATAATTGTGCACTCAGATGGTGTCATTGCTATATGGAAGAAACAATTTGACTCTGCATTCTCGTCATCGGCAAATGTGGTCGCACTAGTAGGATTTAACTGTGGTTTGCTAGAATTATCAACCGATTTGCGCGTTGACCCCTCGAAATCTGCACTTGGTTTACCATGTTTTCCTTCCATATCATTACCTTCTGCATTTGAATCATAATCATCATCAGCATCGTCATAATCGGTTCCATTTTCACTGCTATCGGATGAGTCACGGTGGTTTTTCTCGTCTCCGATTGCGTCGTATAGAAGTTGTACAATTGAGTTGGCAAATATCCACAATTTGGACCTGGGTATTGATATTACTGACAACTTGACGTCGTTGAAATGTACTTGGATGCTCATGGTAGAGTCGTATGTGCTGCAAAGGCCGGCCCACCCTGTTTTTTGTTATTTTTGTTATGTTTTTTTTGATTGTTTAGAAATTTTCAAGTGGGGAAGAGAAAAAATGAGTCGCATTGTATCTACAAAGTCTTTTTTTTTTTCTTCTGTTTTTTTTTTTTTTTTATTGAGTCATCTTGAGGTAACAAGACCTGCAGATGCTTTTTAAAAATCTCTTTCTCTTTCAGAAATTGCTGAATCACTCTCTGGCTCACTATTGAACAGCTATGTACCGACTATAAAACGTTTCATACAACTCAATTGCCTCCTTCTGTGACTCTATAGAACTCTCGACGTAGATTTCAACATTATTTCTAAAATCGTCAATCCTATTGAGTTCAAATTCTTCCAACTCAGTCTTAATGGTGGCACTTATGTCATCAAACTGCTTCTTCAAGTCGCTCTGTCTTTCCTTGAGCTTTTCAACTTCAAACGACCTCTCAGGCAGAAGTGGCTGCTTTTTGGTTAACTTATCTATTTGCGACGTCAAAGAAGAATACAGTTGGTGAATTTTTGTTCTTGTTTGGAAAACATAATTTATAGACTCAATGATTCGCAAATACTCGTCAATGGTAAACCCTATCGTCAACTGATCCGAGATGTTGAGTCTGTCTAAATTATCTTTGATTTTAAATTCAACTTCGCTGAAGGCATTGAGAATATCTGCAGTAGCCTTGCTGATCTCCAACGCAGACAATTCCTCCACTGTGATTGCCAACTCTTCTAGGATATTGATCATATCTTGTCGCTGTGTCCCAATCAAATCAATAGTTTTAGCAAATTGTTTCAAATTGTACTCCAAATCATCAAGGTAGTTTTTCTTTTCCACAAAGTATTGATCTGGGTCAACAAATTTACTGGACGAGGAGAATAGCGAGCTCATGAAACCAGTAGAGGCTATGGCAGCGTTGGTTGCAACACTGGCTGCAGACGAGGTGGTGGAATTATTATGCCCGCCCTCATTATAGGCCGAACTCTCAAGATCACCACCTTCATTGAATCTTCCGTCTCCGTCATTTGTCAAAAACGAAATAAAGTCAGGATCATTGGCAAGACCCGGCTTGTTGCTGATATTGCGCAACATCTTTTCTAGGGCAAATCTTCTGTGCTCAATCAACTTTTCGTTGAACCTACCAATTATACTTTGTTTGGAAGGAGGTGGGGGGATCACTCTTCCGGGATGGTTAGCTTGGAGCTGGTGATATATCCATCTAAAATCTCTATATCTTCTTGTCACCTCTGCAGTACTCAAGTTTGGGAAGTTCAGAGACTCGGGGTTTTTATTTCTTGTTCTGATAGTGTACACGATATGAGCTGAGGTTATGTCACCAACTTTCGTTGGATCAGCCACTGTGATATCCAACTCATTTTCATCCTTTCTAAACCTCAGCTGTTTCTTGGGCTCATGCAAGCCTTTCGAATCATCGATAACTTTTTCGCCCAGCTTTTCTGGCTGCTGATTGTGTTGCTGTGGTTCCAGTGCCACGTCTTTTACAACCTTTGTCGCGCCACCTAAAGGTCCTAGTGGCAGTTCACCACTTGTTGGCCCAGACTGCGACGGATTCAAATGGTGCACGTTTGTCTTTGAGTTGAACTTGCGAGGTCTTCCAGCTTTAAACTTCTTCACATTCAATGTTTTACTAGGCGACAATGTCGTCTCCTCACCCAGCGGAACTAGTTTAACGGGAGACTCCTTATCGTGAAACAATTCATCGCTTTTACTGACGTGCTTTGGTGTCCGTTCGTGCGCCTTTTGGCTCAATATGTCACTCTCTTCAGATCCGTTTGTGAGTTCGGATAATAGCTGACTTTTCAACTCTTTCCTCTCCTCTGATTTTAGTTCATGTATTTGTTCTTGCTCTAGGTTGAGATTTGAAAAGTTTTGTGCCTCTTCCTCGTCCTGGTCATTATCTTCGTCGGATTCCGGCTTCTTATCCTCAAATGGATTAGCAAATGGATCATCGATTGAGTACGATTGGAAATTATTGGCCAAGGGAGTGATAGATTGACCAAATGAAGAAGAATTGCTCAAGCCCTCACTGAACCCACTAGCAGTATGATCATTGCTGGGTTTATTGGAATCGAATTCATCATCCCATACTGATTTGGTTAGATCTTCATCCATGTTTTAGTTGTTGTGAAGGATATTTAAAAGAGGAGTAATTTTTGGTTGTGTGTCCTCTTTTTTTTTTTATTTATTTTTTTTGTCCTCACCCCAAGAGAAATATATGCAACCAACATTGATAGATGAAGAAGAAAGTCGGCCCTTGTCGTCTTCTTTTACAGTTAATCACCAGTTGTACGCCCGAGACCACGTGTGTGTGTGTGTGGAAAAAGTGGCAGGTTTCTGGAAATTTTGGAGTTTGACCTCTTCGACCCCGGTTAATTCGCTGTACTTTCCTCCCTCGAACCATTTTGCCCAGCTCGAGGCTAACCCCTTCCCAATTAGATCATCTGGCCATTGATTGATGTATGGGATTGCGAAGTGAATCTAGAACTTGCATTTGTGGAGGCAGTATCGTGCGTTTACGTATGTACTTGTCCTTGCAGGGCCAGTGGCGTACATGTTGATGTTGATGTTGATGTTGATGTTAATGTTGCTGTACTGCGTAATCTATGTGAGTGACTTTTTTCTACTTACTCAAGCCTTGTGCATGGCAACTAGTGGAGGACAAGACTGTAGTTTTGCCTAATTACTTGTTCGGCTCCGCTTGTTGTTGCGTCGTCATAACAACAGTGACCACTTTCTTTGCAGAAGACTTCTACTATGCAAAGCAAGTGCATGCATTGTCCTGTGCAGAATCCCAAAGACTTGAAGCAAGTTTTTAGAAGCCGTTTCTGAACTAACATTGCTGCTCAAAGAAAATTATAAAAGACACGGTTTTTGGCTGCAAAATGAGCTTTTTTCAAAATCATCAACGGCTATTGAGAATATGCAAATTATTGAAATTGTATCCTTTGTATCGCTAATTGCATACGCCCTGTGTGCCGTTACACAGTTGAATTTATACACAAGAGTCAGAGGTGGCTCTCCTCTCACGGAGAAGTTTGACAACAAGCCTATTTTCTTTCAAACAGGTCCGCTGGGCCATTACTACCTCGAAGTGGCCACTGATGACTCGGGTCTTTCTAAGCGTGAGGTTTTCAGCGTGTACACATACGATGATGAAGAGCAGGCTATATATAAGCAAATAACTGACAATTTAAGAGCAAATTTGACAGTCGAGGATGAGATTATGCAAATGACGTTTCTCAAGCCGTTGGTGGCTCGCTTGGTTGAGTTGAAGAGTGGGTTGTTGGAGAAGTTGTTGTCTTTTAAGGAAATTGCGGGTTTGTTCATTACACAAAATGTACCTTTACCTGGGGGGCAAGAATCGTATATCGTTACTACCTCCGGGTACAAGAAAATTGGAGATCAAAAGATTCCAATTGATATAGTTGCAAGAGAAGTGAAATGAGACTGAGGGTAAGAAGATACACTAGTTTGTTGTGTTTATTGTATAGTTGCTGTGGGTGTTTTTAGTGTGTGTGTGTAGTACTTTAACCCCATGTTTTTAAGCTTTGTAACAACTCGCTTCACTAAAACATGTTGTTGTTGGTCCCGGAAAGTCAAGGAATGGAGAAACAAGAACATAAAAAAAAGAAAATTTACGTGGCCTAAAATAGAAATTAGTGCGGCTCTTTTTCCGAGTCTTTATTGTTTATTTTTTGGCCTATCAAATCGCAGTATTTTGTAATCCAGATTCCAATTGGGTAGAAACAGTAAAGAAGAGTTATTCTTCAGAAAGATTCTAATTGCATATGAAGCAGAGTACTCTCAATGACTTCCACAACCAAATCTAGTCTCAATTATAAAGTACCTCAACAGGTTGCCACTATATTCCACCTCTCTCCCGCCATTTGCTCAACCGTTTTTCTCCAGACAAATTTTTTATTTTTTTTTTTTTTCCTTCCTTCTTTCTCACTGATTTTTTAACCAATTCGATTCTACTTTATAAATTTTCCACAAGGTTTCCCTTTCTTTAACTGAAACGGACTAACAACGAGGAAAACAGGGATAAACTGTGCATCTACAAATCATTGACATAATCTGATCCCCCACTGCGTCGAAGAAAGTCTTTTCAAATTTTTCCATTAAATCCTCGGTCCAGTTTTTTACATCCACTATTTATTCATAACACTCCTACCCCCCACCCCCCTACCCCCCCATACAAAGCGTCAAATGTTGAGAACGTTACGTCCAAAGTCCTTGTCTTTGACAAGATTTTTCTCCAACACATCCATCAGGTCACAAGTGCAAGGTGCCAATGTTAAAGGTTCCGACTTTAATGCCGCTAAATACATGGGCCAAAAGTACCATGTTGTTGACCACGAGTACGACTGTGTGGTTGTTGGTGCCGGTGGTGCCGGTTTGAGAGCTGCTTTCGGTCTCGCTGAAGCTGGTTACAAGACCGCGTGTGTTTCGAAGTTGTTCCCAACGAGATCACACACTGTTGCTGCGCAGGGTGGTATCAATGCTGCTCTTGGTAACATGCATCCTGATGACTGGCATTGGCATTTCTACGATACTGTGAAAGGTTCTGATTGGTTGGGTGATCAAGATGCCATTCATTATATGACTAAAGAAGCACCTGCCTCCATCTACGAATTGGAACATTATGGTGTCCCGTTCTCAAGAAATGAGGAAGGAAGAATTTACCAAAGAGCATTTGGTGGTCAATCTAAAGAATACGGTAAGGGTGGACAAGCTTATAGAACTTGTGCTGTTGCCGATAGAACCGGACATGCTTTGTTGCATACCTTGTACGGTCAATCATTGAACCACGATTGTCATTTCTTTATTGAATTTTTTGCCATGGACTTGATGATGCAAGACGGTGCTTGTATTGGTATCGTGGCTTACAATGAAGAAGACGGTACCTTGCACAGATTCTTTGCCAACAGGACTGTTATTGCCACTGGTGGTTACGGAAGAGCTTACTTTTCATGTACCTCTGCTCACACCTGTACTGGTGATGGTTACGCTATGGTTTCTAGAGCTGGTTTGCCATTGGAGGATTTGGAATTCGTTCAATTCCACCCATCGGGTATTTACGGTTCTGGTTGTCTTATTACTGAAGGTGCTAGAGGTGAAGGTGGTTTCTTGGTTAACTCTGAAGGTGAAAGATTTATGGAACGTTATGCTCCTCATGCCAAGGATTTGGCTTCAAGAGATGTTGTCTCAAGAGCCATTACCATGGAAATCAATGAAGGCAGAGGTGTTGGACCTGAAAAGGATCACATGTACTTGCAATTGTCTCATATTCCAGCTGCGGTTTTGAAGGAAAGATTGCCAGGTATCTCTGAAACTGCCCACATTTTTGCTGGTGTTGATGTCACCAAAGAGCCAATTCCAATCTTGCCAACCGTGCACTACAATATGGGTGGTATTCCAACCAACTGGCAAGGTGAAGTTTTGAAAAAGAATGACCAAGGTGAGGATGAAGTCGTTCCAGGATTGATGGCTTGTGGTGAAGCTGCTTGTGCTTCAGTCCATGGTGCCAACAGATTGGGTGCTAACTCCTTGTTGGATTTGGTTGTTTTTGGTAGAGCTGTTTCGCACACCATTGCTGGTAACTTGAAACCTGGTGAGCCAATTAAACCACACAGTAAAGATATTGGTTACGAATCCATCAACAACTTTGACAGAATAAGAAATGCTAATGGATCCAAGACCACCGCCGAGATTAGATTGGATATGCAAAAGACTATGCAAAAAGGTTGTGCTGTTTTCAGAACTCAAGAAACTTTGGATGACTGTGTTGAAAAGATCAACTCTATTGACAAGGACTTCGAACACGTTAAAACTACTGACCGTTCAATGATTTGGAACAGTGACTTGGTTGAAACTTTGGAATTGCAAAACTTGTTGACATGTGCTACTCAAACTGCTGCATCCGCTGCTGCTAGAAAAGAATCTAGAGGTGCCCACGCCAGAGATGATTACCCAGAAAGAGACGACAAGGAATGGAGAAAACACACATTGTCATACCAAGACGCTTGGGGATCACCAGTACGTTTAGACTATAGACATGTTATCAAACACACTTTGGATGACAATGACTGTAAACCGGTCCCACCAGCCAAGCGTGTTTATTAAGTTGCACAGTTGCTATTATAGCAGATTACATGTACATGTTAGTAAGTCACTTGTTAATACAAAAATTCTTTTAAGGTAGAGAGAATATGGTCTGTGTAGTAAAGTACGTCATGAAAACCGATCTCCCCATTTCCCTGACACTGTCACATGTTCGAAAACGGAGTACCGGGTTTAAAAGAAAAAGTCGCAGTTTTAAGTCCGACACTGTATAGCAATTGAACAGGAAAAAAAAAAAAAAAGAACAATAGAATTATCCGGGAATTCCTTGCGCTTTGGAAAAGTCAATCATTCCCATTCCATTTAGTTCAATTGTTAACCGCTAGAAGTATAAATAGCTGTCAATTTCTTCTCACTTCTTCTACTTTGTTGCTTCGCCTTGAGCTTTCCCTTTCCTTTAATCAGTTAAACTCAATATTAGTTCGTTACTCAATTGCTTTGCTAGGAATAGGACTACCACTACCAACTTCCTCAAACTATCTGCTACAAGATATCCCTCTTTTTACACTCAATACACTGTCAATTGCCTTTCCACATTTCATAACTGTATTCACACAAACATGAGTAAAGACGAAGAAACCATTTCTTACTGTAACCCCGCATTGGGTCCATTACCAACTACCGCCCCAAAAGTTTCTGATAACATCACAGACCTTTTCTCCTTCAAAGGTAAAGTGGTTTCAGTTACAGGTTCCTCTGGTGGAATTGGTTGGGCTGTTGCTGAAGGCTTCGCCCAAGCAGGTGCTGATGTAGCCATTTGGTACCACTCACACAACGCTGATGACAAGGCCAAATATCTTTCAGAAAAATACGGAGTCAAGTCGATTGCGTATGGCTGCAACATTGGTATTGCTGAAGAGGTACAAAAGACAGTTGCACAAATTGAATCGGATTTTGGTAAAATCGATGTATTTGTCGCCAATGCTGGTATCGCGTGGACTGAGGGACCAGAAATTGATGTTGCAGATTTGAGCAAATGGACCAAGATCATTGACACTGATTTGAACAGCGTTTTCTATTGCGCTCATGCTATTGGTCCAATTTTCAGAAAACAAGGTAAAGGCTCATTGGTTTTGACTGGGTCAATGTCAGCAACAATTGTCAACGTTCCGCAATTGCAAGCCGCTTATAACGTGGCTAAAGCTGGAGTCAAGCACTTGGCCAAGTCCTTGGCTGTTGAATGGGCCCCATTTGCCAGAGTTAACAGTGTTTCTCCAGGTTACATCTCCACCCATTTGACAACTTTTGCTAATCCTGATTTGCAAAAAAAATGGGTCCAATTGACACCTTTGGGTAGAGAAGGTCACCCAAAGGAATTAGTTGGTGCTTACTTGTACTTGGCCTCCGATGCCGCTACTTATACAACCGGTTGTGATTTGGCCGTTGATGGAGGTTACACTGTGCCATAGATTCTATATACAATTTTTACTGTGAAATGGACTTTTTTTCAAGTTTTGTGAGTGATACTTCGATGATGTCATAGATTGATGGGGTTTGTTGTTGTTCTTTTTTTTTTCTTTTTGTAATAGTGTAGGCGATTCATCTTGTCTTGTTAGCACAGAGTAGGTCTCTTTGATATGCAGTGATGGAAACCCACTCGAAAGAATGTACAAATGCGAGACCAACTCGCTAGCAGCAGCCACCATTGCATCCCCACTCGATGGAAGATTCCTCCGACTCGGGATTTTTGGCAAGCGGGGCGTATTTTTGTGGCCCTTTGAAAACCTTCATCAATAATTATCCCGAGCTTGTTCCTCATCTAGTAACCAATCTAGTTCCATTTCCTGTGTCCTCCATTTTTTTGCCTCTTCTTGCAATGCATCGGAGCTGTTGTTGCCGTTAATGTCGAAGGGAAGTTACTACGTACGGCAGTTTTGTGTGTTTGGCAATTCGAAAATTGCTCTTTACAGCGAGAATTAAATTATGCAACACAAACTCGAACTCCGTCGAGTGGGCAAAAACTTATAAATACGCCAGCAATTGTACAGAAGTTTGTCGTTGGATAATTTTCTTTTACGAGTATTCCAAATCATATCTCCAAAGCATTATACATTACCATATTCTTCCATCATGAGTGACATCAAATCGTATTGCAACGAAGAGTTAGGTCCATTGCCAACAAAGGCACCAACCTTGGCAAAGAATGTACTTGATCTATTTTCACTCAAGGGCAAAGTTGCATCAATAACTGGCTCATCTGGAGGTATTGGTTGGGCAGTAGCTGAAGCTTTTGCTCAAGCCGGTGCGGACGTGGCTATTTGGTACAATTCACATCCTGCAGATGAGAAAGCTGAATACTTGCAAAAGACGTATGGTGTGAAATCAAAGGCTTATAAATGTAACATTGGCGACTCAAACAGTGTTGAAGAGACTATTTCTCAACAGGAGAAAGATTTTGGGACCATTGATGTGTTTGTTGCCAATGCGGGTGTTCCTTGGACTGAAGGACCCGAGATCAACGTTGATAACTATGACTCATGGAACAAAATCATCAATCTTGATTTGAACGGTGTATACTACTGTGCCCACACTGTTGGTAAAATATTCAAAAAGAATGGAAAAGGTTCATTGATTATTACTTCTTCCATGTCTGGTACCATTGTCAACGTCCCTCAATTGCAAGCTGCGTACAATGCCGCAAAAGCTGCCTGTACTCATTTAACAAAATCGTTGGCTGTCGAATGGGCGCCATTTGCTAGAGTGAATGCCGTCTCTCCAGGTTATATTGCCACTGAGATCTCTGACTTTGTTGAGAAAGACATGAAGGCCAAATGGTGGCAATTGACCCCATTGGGAAGGGAAGGATTGGCACAAGAGTTGGTGGGAGCCTACTTGTACTTGGCATCCAATGCATCAACATACACGACTGGTGCCAACCTCGCCGTCGATGGTGGCTACACTTGTCCATAGACTAAAAATTAGATATAGATTTTTTAAAATTGACAACACAATCTGTATAATATGAACTAAAATATAACATCATCTTCTGTTTCGGTTAACACATTGCCCTTGGCGTCTGCTCTGACATCGAAATTCTCCACATCTCTTTGAACTCCTACATCATCAGTCGCGCCCTCCGCCTTGGCCAAATCAAGCTTCTCTTCAGCTTCAGCAACCGCAGCCGCTTCTTGCTTCTTCTCCTGCACCTTCTTCAACCTATAAAACTCCTCCCTATCCAATTCGTCCAATTCAGAATTGATATATGCAATGGTGTTTTCTGTTCGAGGGATAATCACGTGCTCGATGGCATTGACTCTCCTATTGGTGACTTTAATAACCTCATCCAATATAATGAATGCCGTTTGCAATGATGCCAACTCAACCAATGTTTCAACAGCTTTGGTGTAAACTTGCTTGGCTTTCTGGACTTGTTGACCACCTCTACCTAACCCAGTCAATTGGAAGTCATTAATCTCTTCATTTACGGAACTTTCGAAAGTAGGCAAATAGACCCCGGAAACGTTTTCTTGCTTTGCTTTAACTTGAAACCTTGCCTTATTTACAGATTCTTGCACTTGATAGCCAATGTTGTCACCCGTGGCGTAGGAAACTTCAGCAAGAGAGAATGCAGCCGTTTGCATGACTCTACCCATTTTGGTCTTGGCGTTATCAATTCGTTGTGTTATATCTCTGAATCTCTTGGTCAATGCCTCTGACTTTCTCTTTAATAAAGAGTGACCTTGTTGAGCACCCTTCAATTTACTCTTCATGGTTCCCAACGTCATACGTGTGGGAAACACTTGCTCACGGTTACCTGCCCCAGACATTCTCAAATGGTTGTATTAAGTGGTAGTGCTTGGCCCAGAATGAAGAACGGCTTTACTCTGTTGGCTTGAGATTGTCGAAGTTTTTGAGATTAGTTTTCGGCTCTTGTTTTTGTTTTTTTTTTTCTTTTGCTCTTTTCAACCACAGAATGAAAAGCTTTCCTAATCTGCAATGATCAATAATGATCAAAGTTGAAGAGATAGTGAAAGAAGAAGACTTAAAGTATGAGAGTGCTCTCATTGAAAACGAAAAGGACGTACAAGTGTGGGAGTCATATTTTGAATCCAAGCTAAACGATACCCTTCCACTGAAACTTTCCCTCATCTCAAGAGCAGTCAAGGCAGTACCTGAATCGGAAGAATTATGGATCGCCTTTTTGAACTTAGTGGATACAAACTACGAACTAATGTTGACGGAGGATGTGAAGAAAGTAATTGATCAATGCCTCACCACGCAGTCGAAATCGTTACTTATATGGCTCAAAATTTTTGACATTTTAATTGAACATGCCCTTGACCAAGTGACATATATACGACACAAGTTTAACAAGTGTTTACAAGATTTACCATCTACGGAGCATAATAAAATCTGGGTATTGTTTATCAAGTTTGGTGATATCGTTGGTGGACCAACTGGCGTGGATATTTACTCACGGCTAATGAAGTTTGTCAGCCCAAAAGTCTTGCAAGGTGATCAAGCCGCAACCCCTGTTGAGCTAAATTTGACCATTTTGGACTTTATTGATAAATTCGTCGAGTTTGGTGACAATGACGGTGTTTTGAAGTTGTATGGACAGATTGTTCTGTCTAATGAGTACTCGAGCTTGCCCAAATCGCAAGTACAGATCCTATTTGAATACTTGGACTTGCTTGTAGAGAATGCAGTGAAGGAGAAGGAATTTGAACTGGAAGTGAACAAAGCGATACAAAAGTACCCCGATCAAACATCGAATCTTCGATTGAAACTAGTGTCGTTTTACAAGTCCAAGAAGAATAATCAAGTTGATAGGATAAGAGGAATATATCAGGCAGCATTAAAAGATTGCAAAAGTTTGAACGAGTTTGAAAAAGTGTACAATGAGTTTACGCTATTCGAAGAGCGTGAAATTCAAACATACCTTGACTCCAATAGCAATCCAAACACCAACATTCTCTCACGAAAATTATCCGAATATGAAAAACTCCTAACCGACAGACGATTGTTGATAAACGACTTGCAACTCCGTCTCGATATAAACAATGTTGATTATTGGTTCAGTCGATTCGAAATATATCAAGCTCAACTAAACATCCTCATTCAAACCATTGCCAACGCCATCAAGTCAATCAACCCATTGAAAATTCCCGGCACAAGTCAGCATAAACTATACGAAATATGGATCAAATATGCCCAAATATACGCTTCTTCCTCAGATTTCAAAACCGCCGACTTTATATATGGCAAGTCAGTCCAGTCACAATACCCGCACCCTAATGAGCTAGCTGAACTATATATCAGCTGGAGTGAAATGAGACTTGGAAGCGATTACTTTAAAGAGCTGGATGCCATAGAGATGCTTGAAGATGTGTTGTATCGTGAGACTGGAAATAATGATGATGAAATCGACTACGTGGACTCGTCAATACCGGTTCAAAAACGGATCCGAAAACTGATTAAACTATGGCAATTCTATCTTGATTTGGTCGAATCATTTATTGAATCAGCAGATGATGTGATCTACGTTGGCAAACTTTGTGATGCTTATGACATGTTGATCAAATTGAAAATCGCCACTCCTAAAAATTTATTAAATTATGCGGCGTTTTTGGAAACTTGGGGATACATTGAAAAATCGCTAAGCATATATGAACGATGTTTGTACATTTTCAAAGACGAGGCTATAGTGTTGGAAATTTGGAAGGTGTATATAACCAAGTTGAAGTATATTGAGCATAAAGAGAGAAGAAAGGATATTGAAGAGAGATACAAAGAGGTAATGCAACGCAGAGGTAAATAAAAGAAAGTGGATTATTGGGCGATAGTGCCTTGTGACCCACATGGATGTTGTAGAACAGTTTTTGTTTGGTTATGACTACTTAGTATCTAATAACATAGTCCATGAAGAGAAATTTAGTTTTTAGAATATAGTAAGCTCTTTTCAGCATTATCTTTTTTTTTTTTTTTTTTTGAAACCGAAGCAGAGTGGATGTTCATGAAGTCATAGCAGATACAGTACAATGTCATAGCTTCCCATGTATTCAAGTGAAGTATCTGATGTTAACATTTTGCAATAATTTTTTGGCAAAAATTGCCGCAAATAAAAATCTTTCTCAGCCCATGGATTTTCATTGTTTTGAACCCAATCAAGCTCTAAATAGTGGAAATGAGACGTAAAAAGTTCTCAATAGACTCAGCGATTGTGTCAACTGCATAAGTCGATGGTCTAAGTGCTATTCAATTGCAGGATGGTTTTCGGATATAGTACTATGTGTATTGTCGAGCACTAATCTTCTCAAAAAATATCCCAGATAGTTTAGTGGCTAGAATTACCGTTTGTCGCATGGTAGACCAGGGTTCAATTCCCTGTCTGGGAGCATATTTTTTTCTTTTTACTTTTCTGCTACGATCAATCCCTAGATTCAGAACTCTACAGAGTCTACTAGGCATCTCTTTTCCTCCATCGAATTTAATCGATACAAAGAATCAAATCAAACAAGAATGAATAAATTAAACGAAGAACCTATAAAAACCAAAAAGAAAAAAAAAAAATAAAAAAAAACCAAACAAGAACTAGCTTATTTTAGTCACCTCTAAACCTCAAAAGCCCAAAAAATTAAACAAACCCTGTTGCCGTTACTCTATAATAAAACCATTTTTTTGCGCGTTGTTCACGTTGCATTCTATCACATATTGGACATTTTTGTTGGATTCTCTTTTTTTTTTGTCACTTACCCAAAATGATGTGACGTCCACCTTGCTACAAACCTTTCCAAATTCAACCTTTGATCAGAACAGTTGTTGATCCTGATTGATTTATCCAGTTTGATCAATTCACTATACGAATTCCAACCAAGATGGAAATCCAAAAACATCGTCTTGACGAACAGTTTTATCAACTTTTGATTGTTCTTCAATTTGGTTTTGGTCGATTGCGAATTGATAATGAGTAGTGTCAACAACTTGGTTACAATCTCAATACTTGCTGATGTTGGAGATACAACCAAGTTGGTTGAGTTTTTGTCCTGACTTTCATCGCTTTTGACCGGCTCGAACCTGCCTTGATCTATGATTGGTGTGGTTGGAGCCGATAATGATAATGGTAACGAGTCATTAAATTGAAGCATCAACTTAAATGTGTCATGGAAAGTCAATTCACTAGTTTCTCCCGAGGGTGGAGTATAACTGTTGATGAATTCACGGTTGAAAATCTCTTGATTGATCAATTCTAACAAACAATAAATGTCAATGACAGATTGCTGGGGGAATATAGTCAAGATGATGGGGATTGTTGAATGATCCTTTTCTGATAAGCCGGTTTCACTCATGCTCTTTATATACAAAAGATGGATAAAGTTGGTCTTGAATTGACTCATATCAACACCAGAGTTGGCAATCAAGGGCTTTGACAATACCGAGTCCATTATTTTGTTGAATTCACGATTCTTACTCTGTTTCATTACCTCAGTCAACCCTTGCAATTTTTGGTCAAACAACTCAAACAGGTTACGAATCGTGTTCACCGAGTCTTGCGATGAGTAGTTGTTGGACAATATTTTCATCAAGAACTGGAATGCTAGATTTGAAGGAACATTGCAATCCCAGGCTAGCTTTCTCAATTGATTCTTTTCACTAGTGAACTTTTTGTTGAAATGCTTCGTGTCCAAATCCATCAAGGAGTTTAGTATCTTAATCCATTGTTGCTGGTGATAAAGTGCTGATTGAACAGTTTTGATTCTTGAGTCGTGTTGAGACTTGGCAACACTTTCAAACAGACTTAGACTCTTTGTGAACTCACGATTATGTTTGGTCTTGTCGGACGCTGGTTTTGGTGGTAAATTAATTGGTCTAGTTTGATCAAGAAAATTCAACTTTTCGGGTGATATCAAGTGCAAATCTTCCATTGATGATTGGGATTTGATAAAAGACGGTAACTTATACATCAAATTTTGCTCCCTTGTCATTTTCATCAATTTTGAAACCGAAGCACTTCTTTGGGAATAAAAATCGGAAATGTTGGCGGTGATTTCCGAATCCTCATCAAAAGTGGCCTCATCTTCTTCAATTATACTATCATCGTTGTTTGTATAAAGTGTCGGCAACTGATTAGTACTCAATTTTCCTGGTAAAGGACAGGGTCTAATATTGTATTTGTCATTGTCATCACTGACTAAGTCGTTTCTTGATAGTATGGTCACAGTACTGGAAGAAGCTGAGTTTGATCTTGACTTGGATTTGCTGAGTGTGGTACTACTTCCCTTTTGCAATGAATACAATTCATTGTTTTTGATCACGGGTACGTTGAAGATCAAACTATCCAAGTCATTGGACAATATCTCCTCATCGTCATCATTTTCCTCATACTTTTTCTTTCTCAATTGTTGACGTTCCTTGCTGTCTTGTGAGCTCATGTACTTTGATTTTGTGCGATTCAAGGTGGGCACTGTAGTCACCGACTTTGAACGTTCCTTTTTACTGAGGGGTTTCAGTACTGGAAATGACTTTAGCACATTTGTTGTCGATGCTGCCTTTAAGGCTTGTGGTTTGAAATTTGAAGGAGCTTTGACCAAAGATATCGCGGATTCATTTTCATCCAAAGAAACTTTTGATTCAAATGCCGATGTTGAGGCAGAAGTCATTGAACTTAATCGAGAGTCCACTACTTGAGATCCTCGACTATATTGTGATGGAGAAGTGCTCGACGTAATGGCAGAACTTGAACTGGCAACTGGGGCATCAAATTGTGACGACACAACCAGTGCATGGTCCTCAAAGGAAGATGACGAAGATTGGATAGACATGACGGAATCTTGAGACATTCTTCTTCTGGATGGGTTTGTTGGTACAGACGACGATGATGGAACAGTCGGTTGACTTTTGTTCAAGTTTAATGACGACTTGGAGTTGATCTTTTGAATGTAGTAATCGCCCGGTCTTTTCGGTATATTTGAAACAGATGCACTGTGCTCTTTCAATGTGGGTAATGCACTTCTTGAAGCCACTCTCTTCGGAGCAGAGTTTCCACCATTCACTTTGGTTGAGGGTGGTGGTGGTGGTACTGATGGACAAGACAGTTTTCTTGAGTTGAGCGATATGTCATACAAGTTCTGACTATTTATGGAAACATTAGACATGATGGATGGATGGGAAACGTTTGTCCTATAGCTGGTTGAAAAAAAAAAAATAAAATAAAGCAAATTGGAGATCTGCCTATGTGTTATATGTAGATTGTGGTGGTCAACGGTGGCTAAATGAGATTGCTCTTTTTTTTGTTTTCTTTTTTTGGCTGCCTCTTTGATATTCTTGCAACCAAAGATTTCAGCAACAAACAAGGGGGGGGGTGATTACTCTCAGTAGCTCAAACTTTGATATGTGTGTAGATTCAACTATGTGACAATGTTTAGGGCGCTCCAGATATGACGGGCACTTTAGTCAATGTGAATCTGGACGAGATGGTGATGTGTATCCAAAAAGTAAAGGAAAAAAGCGAGTGTAGTAGGATACGTATCAATTTGCAAGCACCTGTGAGGTGAGGTGAGGGGAGGGGAGGGGAAGTCTATTTGAGTAGGTTGGAATAGTTCACTTCTTCCCTTCTAGTAAGCTTGGGTGTGTGTGCGTGTGTTGAGTGGTGGGTGATTGGTTGGTTAATTAGTATGCTTAGACTTGATTTTTACTTTTGGTTGTCAGATCTGAAATCTTAAGTATGAGATTTAATTTTTTTTTTATTTTCGTTTCTCGATGTAATATTAAATTGTAGTGTATTGTATTGTATTAAGTTGGTTGTCTGTTTAGGCATTGTGTGTAAAATGAGATTTGCTCTGATACTGCATATAAACACACACTTTTGTTTACCTTTTCTTTCCTTTTTTTTTTGTTTACACAAATTTTGTTAGTTTTTATTGCTTGTGAACTACATTTAGACAATTGTTGTTGCTTCACAAACTTGAGACAGTGCAGTAGCTTGCTTTCATAATTCCACGCTGCTGGTGAGAGGCAACAACCATACCAATCTATGGAATAGCTTACAAGGCTTCAAGAGCTACATCTCTTACCCACAATGTCAGTACCATTTCCCACAACAACCTACAGTTAAATGTATTGCCGAATTTCGCTGTTTTTGAGAGAGATTCCTTGCTATGCGGAAGGCAAGAATAGCATTGATTTTGTTACTTCTGTTAGCTTGGTTATGAATTTCATTTGTGAGGTGGGTTTTAGCACTTCGTACGTACATATATAATCTGTCTTTGAGGTGTTTTTCTTCTTCTTCTTCTTCTTCTTCTTCGTTTGTTCCTAGCAATCGAAGGAACTCCTGTCCTATTGTTCTTGTTTTTTATTGTGTGTTCTTTGTTTTGTGTTATTGCAAATAACAGTGTTGCTGGTTACGTGCCTCGGCTTAAAATTCTCGAATTACTTCACTGTTCACTGCTACAATTGGTGGCTAAAAATAGCACAAACTCAGAATGAGCTGGAATTTCTTCAACAACTCAAGGGGGGGGAGGTTGCTTCTCTGTGAAGAGAGGTGGAAGCGAAACTCTCAGACACTCTCGGTTCACTATTGAAACATATCTTACTGAGAACTAGTCCCACAAACATTTCATCCGTATTCGCAATATATCAGAATTGAAACTTCGGTCGTCGGCCGAATCGTTCTTTTTTTTTTTTCAAGCGGAAATACTAATTGCGGATCCCGTGTTCTTCTGTACGATATGGGGGACTCTTGGTGACTACGGTTACAAAATCCCGAAAACGTCACAGTTAGTGTAGCAACTCTAATAACAGACAAAGTGACAAAAAGATACAAAGCAGTGTGCGGTGATTTGGTAACCTTATTGCCAAGAGAATTTTTCTGTATTAATTGCTATCAAAGGACGATAAGCAATGTAGCCAAATATACCTAGTTAAGTTGCCTTATCTAATTGCTCCTTCTTCTTTACTTAAGTATTCTTTTCGTACTTTATTGATTATTGTTGAGGAATGCTCAACAAAGCGTTAGTAATGTCTTCTTTGTGTGTTGTTGACATATTTGTTCTCTCGAAAGGAGGTGCGTACTGTATACAATCTACATTTCCAACTTTTGTNACTACAGAACTTAAAGAAAATTACACAAACCAGTTCTTCCCAATTGAGTAGTACCTATTACTACTTTGAGATTATTGCAAGATAACATATACTTTCTATCTCCGAAATTAGATACACTTATCATTTAAGACATTTGTATTATAGGAAGCAAGCATCACTTGTAGAAGAGACAGATACAGGATTGATGTGATTGCTTCGGCAATATGAAATCTAGCCAATTTGTTTCTCCCTCCCACCCGGGCTTATTTCAAAGTTAACCCACATTAGTAGATGCGGGTTTGGTCTTGCAAATTTCAAGTGGTGCTGAAACCCTGTTACCTTGTAACTATTAGAATGCTCCAATATAGAGCCCACTTGATTCAGCATTTGGCAACTGTCTACAGTAAATCTGGTGTAATTAATATATACACACACACACACACGTACAAAATCAAAAAAATAAAATAAATAAAAAAGAGAAACCTAACCGTACCCTGTGTTTTGTTTCCCTTCCTTGTGTGCCTGCTTGGCATCTCCATTTTGTCCAACAACAATCGGTTTTATGTAAGTATCGACCGCGTATAATTAAACAATCTCGTTTCTATTCCAAAAAAACGACGTTACCCCTTGTTCTTGTCCTTCGATACAGTAACAAAATCCCTTTCACTAGACCGCACTTGTTATTTGACCCTGATTGGGGTTTATAACACAGACACGCCAAAAACAACAACAACAACAACAACAACCAAGGTTTCGTGTTATTCTTTTTTTGCATCATCCCCTCCTTTTTATTCTATTTTTCCTGATTTGATATATATGAGACATCAATATCCAAAATATTGATGTATTGTAAAACAAGGTTGTTCTAGAACTCTGTTGCGATCGTTTTCTTTATACCTCCCCACGCTTTTTACGAGTAATATAATCCTAACGTTGTGCAACAGAAAAAACGGCAAATTTATGTGTTCACACAATGCATTCATTTTTTAAGGGTTGTCCAATGTAGTAGATAACCTATGTGTTAACATACTGTCCCATCTTCCTTACTTGTTCAACAACCCAGCCTGTATATATGAGTAAAACGAGTTGATACATTAGGGTTAATGTATCTAAATGGAGTGGGTGCCACTGATATTTACAAACAATTTGATCATCTTTTTACAATACACAACATATCTAATGTACCGAATTACATTAGGTGGAAGTATCACAACTTCTAAACAAAAATCGAATAGCATCAAAAACATGCAATTCCAACAGGTTGCAGCAATTCCAAAACTGTTAAACTGCTTGAAATTTCACGCGTGAAAAGGATATACATGGGGTATTAGATGATCCTAGTTATGACAGTAATGGCCACGTATAACGAGTCAACTCTATCCAAGTCAATAATCGGTATGCTCCAGAGCCACCGCACGTTTCTTTCTTCCAACTGTAATTCAGCACCATCTAGCACGCACAGTGAATTGTAATTGCCTTTGAAAAAGTGTCTGTTTCTCCCTTGAGTTTTATCTCGATAGTTTGGCGTAAAGTCTTTTTAACCGTGATGGCACAATGGTTGGACAAACAAATTCGAAAATACTTCCTATGATGATTTGTGGTATCACATATCAAAGTTGGCAACCGTTCTCCAGCTCGGAAGGATGCCATGACTTCTACTAGTTTCTTCAATAGTTTAATAAAAACTCATTATAAAACTGCACTTACAAGTCTCACCAATGGTCAACGACAAATATATTCTTACATGATTTTGTTACGGGCACAACTTTTGAATTTGTCCAACGAGACCGAAACAAGGTGCATGGTGGAGTGGGGAAGAAGGGAGGAAAAAGAGAAATTGCACGTGAATGTCAAAGGGAGGTAAATTCGCAACCTTCTTAAGTTCCCTTAGCTCATAACAATCTTTAACACAGCACAGATTGCTAAATTAGGAATGGCCCTACACGATGACTACAAAATGTACATCACAGACTTGGAAAACAGCTTCCGAGAGGCTCCTTGTTCAATTCTGCGTCAATGCCCATAATGTAGGCTGTAAATGCAGCGATATAAGTCACAACTTTGACTCTTGCAGAAAATACCTCAACATACTTTTACTCTAGGTCAATTTACGAATAAATACTTTTACAGTTACAAACGTCTCTATAAATGTCTACACAACATACTTTTCACTGCCCATGCTCTATCCATTCAGTTGTACTCATTTGGGACAACCGACTCAAAGCTCTAGCAAATGCAAATCGTTCTTCATCATTGGCAAACATATTTGCCTTTTTCGCAATCGATTTATCAAATCCATGCTTTGTCACCAACTCGTCGTCTTCAAATGTTTCTTCAACACCTTTATCCTTTTGTCGTTTGTACAATTGATAATTTCCCTCTGCCAAGTCTTCTGGTTCTACAAACAAATCCTTGAATGGAGCAGCACAAGTAACAGCCAACCGACCATGGGAATCATAAACTGCATCCAAAAACGTAATAAAACGACGCACTTCATTTCTAGCGTCGATACTAAGATATGGGATATCTGTGATCATAAATGAATGAAACAGCTCAGCCAACGTTAGATAATCACCTGCTGACCTTGGGGTTCCACATAATTCAAAAAATGTAAATTGGGCCACATTGGGCGGTGAACATAACGGGATGGGGATTTTTCTCCCCCATACTTCAAGATCAAAATCAGTCAATTGATCCTGACACGAAGTATTACCGTCATTGAAATATTCATACCATTGAGCAACATGCTTGGCACAATTGGCACGATTGACCCTGGAGTCCCATTTCACTCCTGGTTTGGGCGAGTAATACACCGAACTAATGGGTTTAGGCACTTTCCTATAATCGGTTGGCGAGTTCAAATAAATGACTCGACATTTATGTTTAATCAATTGAATACAAGGGATAAAACTGACTCGTTGAATACCGTTCAAGTACAAGTCATCGGGAGCGCGATTACTCGTGGC
The DNA here is from genome assembly GCF_024610275.1 of Lodderomyces theae. Classification (NCBI taxonomy): domain Eukaryota; kingdom Fungi; phylum Ascomycota; class Pichiomycetes; order Serinales; family Debaryomycetaceae; genus Lodderomyces; species Lodderomyces theae. The sequence goes on along the minus strand of NW_026261434.1, from coordinate 244,038 downwards.
AAACAAAACAACTCCAAAGTCTGGCGACAACAACATCATTAATAAACGTCGCAACAGCATGGCATCAGCAACATCGGTCACTTGAAACTCATCAAAACACAAAATAGTAGAATCACGAGCAATTTCAGCTGCCAATATAGGAATCACATCAATATCATCATGTTCTTCGCCCGAGCTCAGCTTGGAACTGTACTTTATTTTCAATTGATGTGTACGCTTGTGCAAGTTTTGCATAAACTGATGGAAATGAACACGTTTCTTGTTCAAGTGTGGTGGCACTGTTTGGTAAAAAAGATCCATCAACATGGTTTTCCCACACCCGACATCCCCATATAGATAGATACCCTTGACACCCGTACCGTCGTTGCCAAAATCATAATCGGAAGCACCGGTGGTGGAGCCTGAACTGCCACCATTGCGGCCGAAAAATGATGAAAATGTCTTTATGAGGGAAAATTTTGGTTTCAAATCTTGATACGTTGGAATTTCGACTTTGGGTGGCTGGTATGTGTTCAACAGTTCATGTAATTGCGATAATGAAGAGATGATTTTGTGTTGGTATGGGTCATCTCGTAACTTACCTTGTTGTACTCGTTTGGTATATAGTTCGAGTGGGGTTTGAAAGATACGAGTGCTTGTTGTAAAACTTCTTAGTGGGGTTACGTAGCTGTGGTTTGTGGGGGTCGTTTTGAATGCAAGTAAGTTTGGTAGTTTCGTGGGGAATTTCGATAGTATCATTGTGGGTGTTAGTGTATGTAGTGAGAGTCTATTCCAGGATGCTATTCTATGCGTATTAGTCGCTATGCATTTGATGGTGTGTACAGAAACGAACGAAAAGCAGGAATGTGGTTCTCTTGCGGTCTGGTGTGTGTGTGACTCAATAAGCAACACCTCTCTACTCACACTGACACTGTGTAGAAAGATGTTTTGTTTGGCCGTTGACGCACTGTGGTTGGTGAATCCTTTTTATGCAGTACCATAAAGAAGATGGTGCAAAGAGACCACCAAAGCCTTTTTCTTCCCATCTTCAAGAGCACGCTCTCATCCTATAGTGTCGTCCATCATTATGTCAAAATCGGTAACACCTGCCACAACGACGTCCACAGATCTTCATGCGCTTCTGGAAATCACCACTAAACCTCATTCATTCAAGCAAAATCCAAACAGGGCACCCGTTGGAAATAGACGCTATAAACCAAGTCGACAATTAATATCGGACGAAATCAAACGCATACAACAGAAGGAAAACCTACCTGTGGATAAGCCCACTTACTTGTCAGTTACTGCACCACCAAGTTTGTTGCCAAAGAAACATTATTGTGATATTACAGGATTGGAGGGGAAGTATAAGAACCCAGCTAACCAGTTACGATTCCACAATGTCGAAATTTATCAAGAGGTTATAAAAAATATGCACCCTGGTGTTGATCAAGCATACTTGGAGCTAAGGGGAGCAAACGTTGTATTAAAATAGGAATTGAGAAAGGAAAAATTGTGTTTATGTCTATAAGCTATATAAAATCATCCACCAATTTCTTTACTCCTTGATCAAACTTGGGCGAATTCAATACATCTTCTTCATTGCTCTCCTCTTGCTGGGTTTGTTCATTGGTGCCAAAATTTCTAAATGGATTGCACACGACTCTAAGATACAACTTGTAAACCGATGTTATGAATTTGTATAAGTTATCCTGATTTATCGTGGCACTTTGATCCATACCGACAACTATCTTCAACCCATTGTTGGATTCGTACCCATACACAATTACTTGGTCTTGGATAAACAAGAGCAAGACGCCATTGGAGTTTTGTTGTTGATGTTGATGTTGTTGTTCACGTAGAGCTAGTGATGTAGGTGAAGAAAAAATATCTAGTGCCATGTGGCTGAAAAAGTTGAATTTGAGGAACTTGTTGATTGTCGATGTTGATTGAACTGATTCGGGCTGCTGTCCTTCGGAGCTCGCTTCTTTTGTACCAGAGTTTAGCTCTGGTAGGAAGGATTGGATGTATAATGGCTTGTCAGTTCGCGATATCAAGGACACAAATTGTATGGGGTTCTTGCGGGTAGAAGTCATGATGGGATGGTATGCAGATTAAAAGAATAAGAGGGATAGTAGTGTTCCTGTGTGTCAGTCTATTCTCTTCTCTAGGGGTAGCTTTTTGGTGAAAGAAATTTGTGAGTTCTCAGCCGATGTCGCAACTGTGTACAACTCGACATTACCCCACGCGACAAGTATTTCAAAGGTCTTTACCTATGACGGAGCTCTAAAGCCAACACACTCACCGTTGCAAAGTCTGCGAAAAAATACCACCTCTTATTATTTACTTATTTGTAACGAGGTGTGCTTCATATGTTCAATAAGCCATGATCCGAGCCAAGCATTGAGGCAAATTCCAGGTATACTTGAGGAGATTAAACCAATCGACGATGAGAAAGAGTTGATTTCTAAGCTCGGATATACATCTTTTTGCCTAATGATCTCCAGCTCAAATCTATACTCTCGGACGATGTCGAAGTTGAAAGTACAATTGCAAATCCGTATCTCCCTCGTTCCTCGAAGGAGGTGTTGCGCGCGGTGCGTCTGATTTCTAAATTCTTACTGTGCATAGTTGAGCTCTTTTTGTGTATCTTCTGGGCTTTCCTTTCCAATCCTTTCCTTCCCGATGCAAAACGGGAACGAGGCGCACGCTCATATTGAAGCATCAGAGACTCCTGCCAGAGAGAATATAAACAAAAAATCTGTTGTGTTGATCTGGCGGTACGGTTCTGTGTAGACCTAAGGTGACGTATGAATTCAGGAACACACATGCACACAGAACATATAGCCACACAGCCACACAGCCACACAGCCACACACACACACACACACACACAAACTATCTCCCTTTAAAGACTTCCCAAGCAGAAGAAAAAAAAAAAAATTGAGTTCTCCCCTTTGTTCCAGTTCAAGATCAATGGAGATAGAGGAATTTGGACAATAGAGTTGATGGGGATAACAAAACAAGAAAAACAATAGTAGCAAACACATACACAAAATAATACACAGTAGTAAGCACTCTATTAATCTTTTAACGCCGGAAACAAGGCTGTGAGGAAAATTTTCCATCTTCATAGAGACCAGAGTAAACATTCTCAAGAGAATAGCACCATCCAACAAACGTATTACGTGGAAGATGTACACTTCATTCTCTTAGTTGTAGACACATATACCCATGTATATATATATATATCGTATGGATTTTCATGTATGAAATATTTAGCCATTACGCAAAGGAAATTTTTTTTTTTCTTTTTTTTTTTTTTTTATTCTTAAACATCCCCTTCCTGATTTCAACCAACAACAAATTTTACTACATCCAACTTTAAACAGAGAAAAACCCACCACAACAAGGTTCCACTTTATCAGCCTTTCTTCTTTGCTCTTTAACCAGGTTTAACAACGCAGTCACTACACTCGCTATTACTATACAGTCATGGCTATCTTTAGATCAAAATCATCCAACAAAACCCCACAAGAGGGACACATAGATGTGAAAATCACCCAGCAGGACCAGGAAAACTATAAGGTACACACAGCCAACGTTCATGATCCCATTTTAACTGCTGTCAATGAAGCCCAACCTTTTGAACAAGCCGCTCAAAGAGATACTAGAAGACCATCTTATTTGTCCCATGACTCAGCTGATTTGAAGGATATCTTTGGACAGCCAATTAGACAAACTGACATGTCCAACCCTACGAGAAACAGAAATGAGAGACCTTTGGATACCATACGTGGGTTTGAGTATGCAATCACTGGTGATGTCAATTACAGAGACCAATTAGAGAGTGGCCGTTTGGGTTGGGGGTTTCATGAAGATTTCCCATTCTATAATTTGAATGGACAAGGAGGCGCACAAGACGATGGTACGCAACAACATATGGGAGGAGGCGGAAGACCGGTGATTAACTTTGATGAACAACCCCTTTATCAAGCTCAGAATTATAGTGCTAGTTCTTTGCAAAATGATGGTGGTAAGAAGAAAAAGAAGAGAGGCTTGTTTGGAAGAAAGAAGTAGCGGCATTACGCAAAGAGAGACATAGCAGTTACAGAAGAGTACATGCTCTGATGATGATGATAAATATCCCACTCCCCCTCCCCCCTCCTCACCTTTGTTTAGTTCATTTTATAGTGTTTTTTGTTTTGTTTGAATGTTATTAGTTTTTGGAATCGATTCTTCGAATAGTTATTTCGGGATGTACCTTCTACGACTCTCCTCCTACAATCAATTCGTATACTAGGTGTGCATTGGGTATACTGTTTTTCTTTATAAAGGTTTCATTATCTCATCATACAACATCCGTTTCAACTCCTCAATGGTCAACTCATCCTTCTTTTTATCAAAATCAAAAAAATCCTCGGGGATTTTTTCGCTAACAGGCTCATCATTTGGATCATGATACAATTGCAAATACGGATGCTTCAAAGCGTCTTCCATGGTGATACGTTTAGCAGGGTTAAAAATTAGTAATTTTTCCAACAAATCCAACGCTAGTGGGTTTATTGGAGCATTATTCACATTCTTAAACAACTCAGCAAATGGAATCTTTTTACAAAATGGCAATGACCGAATATACTCTCTTGCCCTTTTCGATTTGATATTGTAATAATCTTCCATGTTGGGAGTACCCAAAACTTCCATAATCAACCACAACTGATTATGATAATCTCTTCCTGGAAACAAAGGTCTGCCGCTCAACATTTCGGCCAATATACACCCCACCGACCAAACATCAATAGCAGTAGTGTACTCTTGGAAAGTCAACATGATTTCTGGAGCTCTGTACCATCGAGTAGCCACATACTCTGTCATGAACCCAAAATTGTCCTCCAGGGAGGCTATGCTTCTAGCAAGACCAAAATCACATATTTTCAAATCACAATTGGAGTTGAGTAGTAAATTCAGCGGTTTCAAGTCTCGATGCAAAACATTTGCCGAATGCATAGCTTTCAAAGCTCGTAATGTTTGATATGTAAAGTACTGTATATGATCATCAGTCAATGTTTGTGTACGTATCACACGATGTAAATCTGTTTCCATCAACTCTTGGATCAAGTAGATCTCATTAAAATGGGCATAATCATATGGCCGTTGAATAGCAAGTATCGATATGATATTTTCATGATTGAAATGTTTTAAAAGCTTGAGTTCACGCAAGGTTCTCAAGCACAACATTGATCTTTCAAATGGCTCGATCTTTTTGATCGCCACTTTTTGTTGTGATGGCTTGTGGATGGCTGAACATACGATACCATATGCTCCTTCACCAACAATCTCCAATATTTGATAATGGTCGGAAACGTTGAAAGATACCTGTCTTTGCGGAGTTTCCGGCTGCTGCTGCTGCATTTGCTGCTGCTGCTGCTGTTGTTGTTGCATCTGTTGTTGTTGCATCTGTTGTTGTTGCATCTGTTGTTGTTGCATCTGTTGTTGGATTTGAGCCTGATAATGCTGTTGTGGATGATGCTCAACGCTCATTTCTATTTTTACGGGCGGTAAAGCTTCTGTGAGTGGAAAGTGTGAATTCGGCAGCTGTGTGTGTTTAGAAGTAGTGGGATCAACCTGAATTAGCTAGACCTTGGTCCAAGTCTCTATTTCACTACTGAATATCGGTGGGATCAAATGGGCAGATGCTTTGGCAGAGATATGAAAAAAAAAGGGCTGTTGTTATACTGCCAGACAATTGGTAAAAAAAAAAAAGAAATATTGGATACCTTTCTTTGTGTAACTGGGACACGAAATGATTTTGGTCTGTTTGATTTGGCGCTTAACCTTTTCACAGGTACACAAGAAAACAATACAACAAGGAACAAAATAGAGGTAACCACGTACTGTGTCATGACTGTCTTGTTGAGAAGGATTAGACTGTCCAGATATAGGTCATACTCAAAGCTTCTTTCACCCTATTTTACCGTCCTGTGAAATATTAGAAATTAAAATTATATCTTTGCCAAAAACAATTTGTAGTCTCATGTTTCAGATCACCCAACCCGGTCAATTATGGGCGAATGTAAAAGTTACAAAAAAAAAAAAAAAGAGACAAGGGAATTGATTCAAGAAGCTCAAGTAAAGCCACACCTCTATAATGTGGATAGAAGGTGTCGGGTACCTGACGCATTGTCTTCATCAATTGTAGAGGAGGAGAAAGAAATACCATACTCTTGTGAAAAGAAGTGTCGTCCTTCAATGGTCTTTGAGCAAGCTGAACTCCCTCTCTTCTTCCATAAGCCTTTTGGCTTCTCTTGATATATTGTTAAGTCAATCTTTTATTGACGTGTTCTCATTTCCATTTTCATTTGGTTCTGCTTACGTCATTTGTGCTAAAATTAAGGTTATGAGGTCTGGTTCTTGTTTTAGTTGAGAATGTAGGTTACAATAACTAGCTTGACTACATGCACACGTTTTATAGTTTGTACTACAAACGGGTTTCTTCGATTTTAAGGTACCATTATAAGGACGGTTGTTGTTGTTGTTGTTGTTGTGAATGCAGTACACCAGATTTTTACCCTGTGACTTTGTACTTCACATGTAAAGACGCGTTACTTTGTTCTTTCCACTTCGTACCTTAAACGACTGAGCTTATCATTTTTTTTTTCTTCTTCTTTATTTCTTCTACTTTTCTGTTACAATCAATGTTGTTCGATCTTTGAAACAATGATTTAGCCATGGATTGTTGTATGGCCCCCGGCCCCGATACACCGTCCCCTATAAGCTTCTTGGCGTTTTCAATTTTGAGGGGACACTGATAAAACTTTTTTTTGTTTACGCGTCCAAATTAATTTTTTTTTTTTTTTTTTCGTTTCTTTCTGAAACTGGTAATATTACAACCACAGAGTTAAGGTTTTTGAGCATCGAGAGATTTACAAGAATACAGTGGGTTGCATTCTCAGTGATCTGATATTATACACAGAGGCTAGAGACTTTTTAGAAACCATTCTCCGGTAAACGCTATAATATGCATATCATAGTGTCAGCTTTTGAGCGAGTTGGTGGTACAAACTGATCGAGCATGAACCAATGTAGAAATACCCTAAAAAGACGAAAGCAGGACTTGAAAGGACCGAGAGCTGTCTCAAAGCCTCGCTAGAGTACCAAAGACAGAAAGAAGATGGAGTTAAGCTCAATGTGGCATGCGCACACCAAAAGCCTTATTTTCTCTTGCTACCTTGTGACGCACATCACTGTTCTCAAGTGAGCCAGACACCTTCCCAAAGCAATCAGCAGCAGTTCCATACAGTTCCATACAGTTCCATAATCGATGCCATTCATGCACACATCAGCAGCTCCACAATGAAAGATGTTGTCGTTGTTGGATTGGTAGCCAACAAGCACAATGGCACTAATTCTTTCCAATGTGGGTTACAATGGGATTAAGCATTTACTCAACCAAGTTTTTATACCAAGTCCCCAACTTCAAGTACTCATTGAATCACTAAATTGCGAGGTACAGCTTATTACAATACAACAACAGGACTAGTTGGCAATCTGAATTACAAGCTTACGAGTATGAGAATCCTTGGTCAAAGTTCTTCTTCATCAAGAGTGAAAAGGAGTTTGCTGCGTTGTTTGACTATTGCGTTTACCAAAATTTGAACGTACTCTTGACGGTCAGTTTTGAAATGTTTTACCTGGCTAACCTTGTCAACCTCAAATTTTTACTAGGCATGCTCAATTCCAACATGAGCTGAGCCGAGCCAAGCCAAGTCAAGTCAAGTTGAACTTGGAGTTGGATTTCCACCCGGAGCCGGATTTCTAATATTGCTATCATTTGAATCGTTTTTTTTTTGAAAGTTTTAAACATATAAACTGATGTCTTCATTTATTTGTGCTCAAAAAAAAAAATGCAAGGATCCGTGTCAATTGGATATAAGCAAGTACGCCGAATCCACTTTCAAACAACCAGATTCTAAAGTTGAGACTGCGTTTACCATCATCTGTCAAATGGTTATGGGGACTGAACGAATATCTCGACAATTTTGGAGCTCGCCTTTGCGGGCCCATATGCTTGAAACTTAATAAGAGGGAGTGAAGTTGTAGAGACGAGCTTTCGTTTCGTGGCAATATAACAACGTGTTTTGTTTTTGCATTACGTCCAGTACTCGACTCAGGTACAAGCCAGGGCCAGATCCTACTATTTAGCAAAACACAAACGTATTTTGAAAACCAGACCTATGCTATCCTGCGTCTATAGTGATCAAATGAGAGCGACTGGTCAGAGAGGAATGAATATCACGTTAGCGCTTCTATTAACTATACGATTCACTCATCATTGTAGTCGTCATCATCATCAATCTCAACCACTTCACTTGGATCATCTTCTACACCATCGTCACTCTCGTCATCACTGAATAAGCTGGTGATTTTGGACCTCGCAGGTCTGCTGGAACGTTTTCTGCTCTCCAAAACCTCCGGCTTGCCACCTAATATTTCCAAATCATCCAATTCATCCAAAATGTTTTGTTTCGGCTTGGATTTGGGTTTCTCAGATGGCTTGCTTACTTCGAATATATCGTCATCCGAATCAAATATTGAACTAGCAACGGGTTTCGATGTCTTTGTCGATGACGCGCCTCCATTCGACCTGGCACTTGACTTGCTTGGTGGCGAAAAGAATGAAAGAATATCATTGGGCTCCTTCTTGACGGTGGCTTCTTTTGGCGCCAGCGTTGATGAATTGGGTGGGGTGGTTGATTTTGTCTTTGCTTGTGTAGTTCGTGGTTTGGAAACATTCAGCGCACTTAGTGAAGCATCATCACCTTCAACTTTCACTTTCTTTGCTGGCTCCGCCTCAGATTTAACAGCTTTCCTCTTTCTTGTTGTCTTCTTTTTATTTCCACTACTTGATAAGTGCTCCCTCTCTTCTGCGTCTTTAGCCAAAAACAATTCATACGCTGCCATGAATTCATCCAAATCGTGATTCCACAAATCAACGGCCGATTTGCCAATCAAAATCTCCAACTCCTTCTGTAAATTGGACTTTTCATTCAAAAGCTTGACATACCGTTCATGAGTCAAGGACCAAATTGTCATCCCTAACAAGTAATCATACGATGAGAAAATTGTGTCAGGTTTATGCTCTCCTTCGACTCGATCTTCCGCCTTTTTCAAATTCAAAGCAGAAACATCACCCTCATTCTCAATCTCCTCTTCAGAGTCATTCTCATCAATGAACATATTGGAGTCCTTTGATTCTACTGGCTTTCCGTCTTTGGTAAACTTTGTAAAATCATGTTGCTCAAGCAACTCAATCAATTCCTTTTTCTTCCTATTAGCAACGGACAATTCCTTTTCGATAATCATCTTTACAAATCTGGCCTGTTCCGAAATCATCAACAATTTCCGTTGCAACATCTCGAGCATATGATTCTTTCTCTTTTCATAGTACTCTAAACGCACATAGTAAAAGTCCTTCAATATCTCTGACACATCATTGTATTTCTTGATTCTTCCATATGGATCAAACGCAACCATATTACCCAAGCTCACAGAGGAAGTCAATTTAAATTTCTCCAACAACCCAACCTTCAACGCCTTTTCCATTTCTGCATCGCTCAACTTTACAATAAACCTGATATTCGTTGTGTGATGTTCTTCCATATCTTTGATCCACGCAGGTGTTTTCTCGTTACCAAATCCAGCCAACAAAAATTCCTTGACGGTGTTGGTCCAGGTTTTGACAGGGATTTCTGTAATCTCAACTGTATTGTCGTCGACCTGCTCGATTCTTCCACTGATTTTGTACTTTTGCAGTCCCATGGGCTCAATTACACCGTCCCACCCTTTATACCACGGTGTCATTTCTTCCAATGGTTCATTATTCATAAGTCGCCTCAAATTGGCAACAATATCCTTGGGATCAAAGGAAGGGATATTCGTTGACCAACCTGTTCCGATACCTTCGGCTCCATTGACCAAAATCATTGGCAAAACGGGCAAATACCATTGCGGTTCAACGGTTTGCTCATCGTCTTGGACATAGGTGTATATCGGGTTATCTAGTGGATTGAAGATGGCTTTAGTGATGTCACTCAATTCAGTGAAGATATATCTCGCAGCAGCAGCATCCTTACCACCAGTTGCTCTCGAACCAAAAGCACCATTTGGTTTCAAAATATTTATATTGTTTGAGCCGACGAAATTCTGAGCCAAACCAATGATCGTTTGCACTAACGAGACTTCACCGTGGTGGTAGCCGGTGTTTTCACTCACGTACGCTGCCAATTGTGCCACTTTGATTTCGCTCTTTAAATTCCTCTTGAAACAACCAAACAAAACCTTTCTTTGACCCGGTTTCAAACCATCGAGCACAGATGGGATGGACCTGATATTATCCGACATGGAAAACAAAATCAACTCCTTGTTGATAAATTCACTAATTGGAATTTCGTTCAATTCAGGATCCAACTGGTTTCCAGGAACAAAATTCTGCAACCATTCTTTTCTTTCATCAGCTTTCTTTTTGGAGAATGCCAAATCAATGTAGTTACTGTCCTCGCCTTGCAATGCATGGAATCGCTTCAAGTGTCTATCCAAAGCCGTAAAGTACTCACGCGCTTCCATCGGGGTTGAGGTACCCAAACCCTTGTAGTATTTCTGCGTCCAACGACATGTTTGTCCCTCTCCATCTCTCCATGCTTCAAACTCTGGCATACTGTAAAATGGAATCACTTTTTTGGCACCACGACCCTTGACAGTCACCTTAACAATTGGAGTTATGAATTCAAGCAAGAATCCAGGAATGTCAAGCAAACCTGGAAAGGAGGTTTCCAAGAAATTGATGATTAACCCTTTGATATGTGACCCATCTTGATCTTGATCCGTCATAATCATTATATGACCGTATCTCAACGATTTAATATTCTCAGCCGTGTAAGACTTTTTATGCTGGAGACCAATAATTTGCTTCAAAGAGTTAATTTCGGCGTTTTTAGCAATTTGGTCAGCTGAAGCTTCACGAACATTAAGTAGTTTACCTCTCAAGGGGAAGCAGCCATAGTAATCCCTACCGATAACCGTGAGTCCTGCAACAGCCAAGTTCAAAGCAGACAACCCTTCTGTAAGAATTAACGTACACTTTGTCCCATCTTTAGTACCAGCTTTATTTGCATCCACCAAATTGACTTGACCTTTGATTCGCAGTTTTCTACTTCCATCAACTTTTTGCAACGCCTTGTCTTCGTTAGCATTGGCAATATCACGAATTTTTTCAGCAATTCCAGTCTTTAACACACGAGAGATCAAGTTGTCTGACGCCACGAATTTCTCCTTTCCTCCGAATTGAGATACTTTTGTTGTAAGTTGCTCTTTGGTTTGTGATGTGAATGCGGGATTTTCAATTAAACAATTGATGAAAATAAACATATTATCTCTCACCTCATTCGGTTTAATCATCAACTTTTTCTTACCCTTTTCCTTTTTCGATAAGGTTTCAACCAATTTCGAAATTATTTGGTCAGAGACATACTTGACATGGGTACCACCAGCAGTTGTAGCTATGGAGTTGACAAAGCTCACCTGGTTAAATGTACCATCACTTACAGCAAAGGCAACTTCCCATCGATCGTTAAATACTTCATGCACAATTGTGGTGTAGTTTTTGGCAGGACCATCGCCTTCAGGCTCTGGTGACCTTTCTTTGATTGCTTTCACATACATTTCGACATAACTCTTGAAGCTGGTGACTGACAACCGTTTGTCATTGAGATAAATGTTACAGTTTTTGACAGTTCCACAAAGATCATACACTCTCCTGCGTAGAACCGATAACAAATCCTCATCCAAGCTATCCATATCAAACTTGCTCAAGTCAGGTTTGAACGTGATTTTGGTGTATTCTTTCTTTGTTTTCAATGCACTAATCTTTGGTTTGCCAACCTTTGTCATGTTGTCAGTCCACGTCTGCTTGTAAAGTTTGCCTGTATTCAAGTCGGCCGTTTCAACTTCGAATTGAGTGGAAAAGATGTTACACAATTTGGCACCAAACCCATTTCTACCACCAGTAACCTTTTTTTGGTCATCATCATAGTTCGAAGAGGTCAACAAATTACCAAAAATCAACTCCGGAATGTACATTTTTTCTTTTGTATGCATCTCCACGGGAATACCTTTACCATCGTTGAACACCTGGATAACGTTATTTTCCGGGTCAATTCGTACCTTTATATTCTTCATTGAAGGGTCACGGATTTTGTTATCAGCAGCATTGACCAAAATCTCATCAAAGATCTTGTAAAGACCAGACACAATTGTAACCTCTTGAAATTTCATGGACTCGGATTCCGCATCAAAGCACCACATCTCCATTTTAGTTTTTTCAACTGATCCGATATAAGTATCAGGCCGTTTCAAAATATGTTCCAACTGAGAGAGCTTTTGGTATGTCTCAGAGGCATTAGAAGGTTTCCCAGTTGAGGTAGTTGACGCGTTGCTAGATGAGTTCAAAGACGTGTCTGCGAGTGGCTGTTTCTTTTGTTTTGACTTTGTTGTCTTTTCTGAGCTGAATTCTTCATTATAGCTTGATCCTTCAGAGAGGTAGTCTGACTCGTCTGAGGTAACCGACATGTTGAAAGTGTTAGTTTACGCTGCAAACTGTGAAGTCAAAGTAGCACAACTTTCTTGAGCACTTTTCTTTTTATTTTTTTATTTTTTCTTTTTCTTTGTTTATGGATCAGAAAAAGATTGTCGCGAACACAAAAACGCAAAGTTCTGTGTGATTTTGATTAACACTAGGTTGGCCATGTGGGGCCGTGTTCTGGACTGAGGTCTCTATGCTGAGCGAGAGAGTCAGAAAACTATCAAGAGGAACGAGAGATAGCCCAGAAAATGTAGCCTGGTCAACAATTCTTCACTAAGTATCGGCCTACTTTCTCCTCATCGTATCGTTTGTCAATTGTTTTAATGCAAAATGCTATACAGAAACCACCATTGCTACTCCTCTCCCCCCCTACTTACTCTTTTTCAACATTTCCGCTTGAATTCGCTCAAATTCATCATCATCAATGTCTTTTGAGCTTCTTTTTTTCCCCTTCTTTTTCCCATACTTGGCTTCCAAATTTGAAATCAAACCATCTAGTCTATTATTCTGACGGCTCTTTATCAAACTGGCCAAATCTTGTGACTTTTCATTCTTTGTTTTCAACTGCTTCTCCAACTCCTCTGCTTCTCTAGCTTCTTTTGCCAATTTCTTTAACATATTCTTCACTTTTGTTTTCCTGCTCTTTGTGTACTTCTCCCACGACTTGGTTACAGATTTGTCCACTTTCATATGAGGAAGCTCTTGTTCAATAATCTTGTACACTCGCTCCTCCTCTGATTCGGTAAAGTTCAAATGGGGGATAACTTCAAACAACTTCAAAAAATCACCTTCGTAGTAAATGAAACTCGAGACAATATCTTCCCTCTCTTCCTCTGAGTTTTGGTACTTGATTCTATCTTCCTCAATCATCTCGACTGTAATCCTCTCGTTCATGGACAGGAAATATTCCTTCCAATCAAATCCATCGTCTTCATAATCATCACCCAAGTCTGACAAAGAGCCCAACGTGTCGTATCGGTTACGCTTAACCGGGTCACTCAAAATGCTATATGAAAACTGTATCTTAGTGAACAACTCCTCCTCTGAAGCTGCTTTCGATTGATCATCTTGATTTAGTTGTTTGATTTTGTCAGGGTGGTGTTTCAAACATAGTTTTTTGTATGTCTTTTTTATTAGTATTGGCGAGGCATCTTTTTCAACACCCAACACATCATAGGGATCTATATCGGGGAATGGGATACCCATGGCTGAGTGGCAAAATATACGTATGTATATGTATATCTTGTCGAAACGTTGCGTGGAGATGGATTTAACAAGACAAAAAATTTTGATAGTGACGCGAAATTATTGCATCAATATACACAACCAAAATACCCTGCTAGTGAAGAGAGATAAATTGAAAGTATCTAGTACTTCTAAAACTAGTTGCTCATTCAAAAAATCAATAAACATTTACTTACTACACATTATAATCTTACAAATAAGGAAAACAAACGAATAAGCACGAGTCGTCCCCCCCCCAACAAGTCACGGACTTACTTGAGCTGTTCTTTTAAACGCTCGATTTCTCTGTAAGCCCTTTCCAACTCTTGCTTCAACTTCTCGTTGGAGGCACTCAACTCAGAAACTGCCTGTTCAGTCAACAACTTTTCCAAAGTCCACTTTTCAATATTGTTGTTTTCATTCTCTTTCAACCTTTTAATGTACTCCACTGCTCTTTGCAAGATTTGAGTTTTGTTTGTGTCTCTAGTGGGGATAAGTTCCGCCAACTCCTTGATACCAATATTGATTGCTTCTCTTCTGCGTCTTTCTACTTCTTTGTGGTTATCCTTTCTTTGTCTATGCCACTCATCAGTGCCGTGCTGGGGCTTGGTACCCGAACCAGAGGCGTGTGAATAGTCACTGCCAGGACTTCCTGGGTGATGTTCCACTGGAGAAGCATGAGATGACGCATGGTTGCCCTCTGGCGATTGACTTTGAATCAGCTGCGCATGCTGTTGTTCAATCTTTTGCTTGATAAGGTTCTCATGATAAGCTTGCTGCTGCTGTTGTTGTTGCTGCTGCTGTTGCTGTTGCTGTTGAGCTTGGTCGTATTGTTGTTGCTCCTTCTGTTGATCGCCAATAGACGCAGCGGCATTAGCCACAGCGTTGATGGCAGTCCTTTCACTTTCTTCAGTGTGTTGTTTCTCCTCCAGCTTCTCCTCAGCTTCCTCACCACGAGCAACACCCTTCTTGGCATCCGACTCCCCTTTGTGGTGTGCCATCAATTCCGAATCAATAGCCATATCTTCACCATGTTTTGCTAGCTTCTTTCCTTCCTCGTGCTCAGGAGATAATGATCTTTTTGACATCGTAGGTCTGTGAAACAGTTGTTAGTAATCATGTGATCTCATATATGCAAAGCGGGTGCAAAATGGTTAAGCTGGCTCACGTGGGAAAATTTAAAGATGCCTACAATTCCACTTGTAACCATGTCAGAGTGTTGAGTGCTCCTCGGATAAGACAATTACTGTCGGCTAGTATACATACATCTGTAGTAAGTTCTCTTATGTATGACTTTGGGTTGCGCAATGGCTGTTGTGCTTTGAGAAAGTGGTAGTTGCGTTAACTCTTCAGCAAGGTCATACGTTTATCACGTTTTTTTCTGGTTTATTTTTTTTCTTCGTTGATGGATTTTTGTTTACAGTTTGCAGAAGAATATAAATTGGGCCCTCTAACACGACCATTGCTTTGCAACTACATAGTTGCTTGTGTTGCTGGATTTCAAGTGTACCTTGCAAACACAGATTTAGGGTTGACGTAAGTCATCCGAGAATGTGGTTTATAACAACCCGATCGTCGGACACTCATGTCCGAAGTGGTTTTACACATCTTTCAGAGACCATCCGGAAAATTATCGAAACACGCGATTTTTTCCGGGATTTGTTTGCATATGCGCTTACAGAAAGACGGTCTAAGCGCATAACAGCAGTGAAATATGCGTTTACGTGGTCTCGGAGATTAAAGTCCAGCCAATCAATCTGCATTTGACACAAAAGTATCTTTGAAACATCAGGTCATACAGAGAGATCAGCGGGTGAATAGCTATACAAAGCCTTACCACAGAAATGTATACATTCGGATCACTAACGACCTTTTGGATGAAAGGAGTGGGAAGGGAGCACACCACACTATATATAGACCTCATTTGATTCGCGACCTTCGTCAGAGCTCTTCCCCTTTTGCCAAACCACAAACTACAACAACAAAAATGTCCGAAATCACATTAGGAAGATACCTTTTCGAGAGATTGCATCAATTAGAAGTCGATACCATTTTTGGTGTCCCCGGCGACTTCAATTTATCACTTTTAGACAAGATTTATGAAATTGATGGTATGAGATGGGCAGGTAATGCCAATGAATTGAATGCCGGTTATGCAGCCGATGGTTACTCCAGGGTGAAAGGAATGGGTGCCATTGTTTCGACATTTGGTGTTGGTGAATTATCCTTGACCAATGCTATTGCCGGTTCATTTGCCGAACATTGTGCTATATTGAACGTTGTTGGTGTTCCTTCAGTTAGTGCCCAAGCAAAACAATTGTTGTTGCATCATACTTTGGGTAATGGTGATTTCACGGTTTTCCACAGAATGTTCAAAAACATTAGTCACTCAAGTGCTTTCATATCTGACATCAACAGTGCACCAAATGAAATTGACAGGTGTATCAGAGATGCTTATGTTTATCAAAGACCAGTGTATGTTGGCTTGCCATCCAATTTGGTTGATTTGATGGTCCCAAGTTCATTGTTGGAGACCCCAATTGACTTGTCGTTGAAACCAAATGATCCGGAAGCACAAGAGGAGGTGATTGAAACCGTTGAGAGACTCATCAAGGAGGCCAGGAACCCAATCATTCTTGTTGATGCTTGTGCTTCAAGACATTCTTGTAAGCCAGAAGTTGCCAAATTGGTTGACGTAACTCAATTCCCGGTGTTTACCACCCCTATGGGTAAGTCTGGTATTAATGAATCACATCCAAGATTTGGTGGTGTTTACGTTGGTTCTTTATCGCGCCCAGATGTCAAGGAGGCGGTGGAAAGTGCTGATTTGGTTTTATCAATTGGTGCATTGTTGTCCGATTTCAATACTGGTTCGTTCTCCTATGGATACAAGACAAAGAATGTTGTTGAGTTCCACTCCGATTACACCAAGATTAGACAAGCTACTTTTCCCGGTGTGCAAATGAAGGAAGCTTTGCAAAAATTGTTGCAAACAGTTTCGTCTTCAATCAGTCCATCATACACGCCATCACCTGTACCACAGCAAAAGTTGGTCAACTCTCCTGCTCCACCAGAAACACCATTAACTCAAGAATACTTGTGGACTAAAGTTAGCTCTTGGTTCAGAGAGGGAGATATCATTGTCACTGAGACTGGTACTTCGGCGTTCGGTATTGTTCAGTCACGTTTTCCAAACAATACCATTGGTATTTCACAAGTGCTTTGGGGCTCTATTGGCTACACAGTGGGTGCCACATGCGGGGCAGCTATGGCTGGACAAGAAATTGATCCAAATAGAAGAGTTATTTTGTTTGTTGGTGATGGTTCATTGCAGTTGACAGTACAGGAAATCTCCACCATGTGTAGGTGGAATTGTAATAACACCTATTTGTTTGTTTTGAACAATGATGGTTATACTATTGAGCGTTTGATTCATGGAGAAAATGCCACATATAATGATATTCAACCTTGGAACAATTTACAGCTTTTGCCCTTGTTCAATGCTAAAGACTATGAAACAAAGAGGATTGGTACTGTTGGCGAGTTGAATGATTTATTCCAGGACAAGGCGTTTGCTAAGCCAGATAAGATTAGAATGGTGGAGGTGATGTTGGCGAGAATGGATGCACCTGCTAACTTGGTCGCTCAAGCCAAGTTGTCAGAGAAAACCAACGCCGAAGCAAATTAGGTGAATTGGGGGAAGGGGGAGAATATAGGAGACTTCATAGAATGTACTTTGATAGAATTTTAATTGTCAAAGGGGTGCGATAATTGACAAAATAGCAGGCCGTCGGCCATCTCCGTTTATTGCAAATGAGAGTCATACAAGCCACAACCCATGGCCACACACATCAGAGATAAGCTATTTGCATTGGTGTGAATTGTGATGCCCAGAGTGCTTTCTGTTGATGCTAATGAAAACTGCGAACAAGGGTCTGATTTCCTATAAGAGAAGCTGCCCTAATGGGTTCTAAGAGGTTCAACTGGAGTTGTTATTCGTAATTGAAACACTGAGGCACAGTAAGACCGACGTCATAGACATTTCTTCTCCTCAGTGTGTGGTTTCTCCGCTTCATTCTTTCCCCATTTGATGTGATTGATAGCGTAAAAAGCAAACCGCAAGAGACCGGACTTAAGGGCCAGGTTTTTTGCGCATTTCTAGATCAGGGAATGATTACGCTGGGTTTTGCCACATCTAGCGGGCCGCAATGGTAAACACCAAAAAGTACATGGAAACAACGTAATCTTGCATTTGAAAAAAAAACAAAAAAGAAAAAAATTAAAAGAGCTTGTGTGGATTTGTGTCAGTAAACCAAATCTCGGATATCGCCGTAGAGACACACAAAAAAAAAAAAAGAAAAAAAGAAATTTTTTTTTTTCTTTTCTTTTTGTCTTTTCTGTTTGGCATTTTTCTGTTCTTTTTTAAGTAGTGGAGTTGGTAGCATCCTCGATTGATAGTGCAACATTCTCTCCAATCAGACACGATAAACAAGATTATGGTACAAAAAGAAAGAAGCGCATTATGAGTAAAATACAGAGGTCTGCAAGGCATACATCATTGCACTTTATTGCCTTTAATGTTACAAGCCTCTTTGCTTAAAGACATTTTGACGACAAGAAGGGCAACTACACACACACAAAGTTGAGTACATTTGCTTCTCTCTATTTCCTTTTATTTTTGCTAGAGAGATTGTTATTGATTTTGAGGGAAGCAAAAGTGGTAAGCAGTACAGCGCTTATTTATTCAAAAAAAAAATGTAGATGACACCAAGATAATAGACTCCCCGCCGATGGTTTACGATCTCCACATTTCAGCACCAAAACCAAACCCCCCTCTCTCAACTGCAAGTTTGGTTTGTGGATTTTCATTTTTATAGACTGCAAATCAGCTCACGCTTACTCTCATAACCCTAACTCTGAGCTGAGTAAAGCAAATTTGTGGCATCTCTCGTCTCATATTATTTATTGACTTGGATTGTTTCTCTGATAAGATATTATCCGTCAAATTGGATATTCATCGCCAAATATAACAACAATAGACAATAAGGAAAGAAAAAGGATCATTATTTCCCGCAGTACAAAAGCTAAGCAACTGAAACTTGGCAAAGATAAACACAATGCAAACTAGGTTTGTAATCCTTTTCATCCCTTGTAATAATAATGCAGTTATTATCACGTTTGCTGGCACATTGCAGAACTGAGAAAAAATTAGTTAAAAAAACTATTTTTTATTATCTTGAGTCTGTATATATTCAACTTAACTTGCAGCATTTTTCGTTATCTCTGCAAAAGTTTTTAATTTTTTTTTTATTTTTTAATTTATTTTTATTTTATTTTATTTTAATTTAATTCAATTTATTAAAGGCTTTTTCCAGTTTCTTTATCAACGCCTTGAAATTAGCCTTTCGGATAGATCCATCACAAAAGATAACAAACCATATTACATCGCATTGGATTAGACAATAGATACGTATACACTCTCGATCTACATAAACGTACCAGTTCCACAAATCTGGCTTATAAATACACACCACCTTTCCCAACATTGTTATCCAGGAGTTTTCCATTTTCGCAATAAGATACGAAGATCTCAACAGTAATCAAACCTGCAAAACCACACACACACACACCCATTTTTTTCATAAACTCATCTATACATAGTGTTCAAAGATGATTGACTTTACCAGGACTACGAAACGGATTTTCCGTAAATGGACCACCAAAGATGGTATACTAGGAGACTACGACTACAAATATTTGTTTACCCCAGAAATACCATTTGTGTCAAGAGAAGCAAAAGTACAGCCCTTCTTTGGACTCAAATCAGATATGCCTTTACTTCTAGGAGCAATACTAGGATTGCAACATTCATTAGCAATGATGGCAGGTTTGGTTGTTCCTCCAATTTTAATCAGTGCTTCAGCAAATTTACCAATAGAAACACAAGAATACTTGGTGAGTACATCTTTGATTGTTTCCGGTATCTTGTCCATCATTCAAATCACTCGTTTCCACATATACGGAACCCCATATCATTTGGGCACTGGTTTGTTGTCGGTTGTCGGTCCCTCATTTGCCACAATCACTGTCACATCCAGTGCGTTCCCCATGATGTATGCTAATGGTGTATGCCCCACTGCGGCTGATGGAACAAAATTGCCCTGTCCTGATGGATACGGTATGATTTTAGCCACTGGTATAGTGTGTGCCTTGTTGGAAATATTGATGTCGTTTTTACCTGCTAGGATTCTTCAAAAGATTTTCCCTCCATTGGTTACTGGTCCCGTTGTTATGTTGATTGGTGTTCATTTAGTTGAAACTGGATTGGAAGATTGGGTTGGAGGCTCTGGTTGTGTTGATGAAACGTGTTCAATGGGTAAGTTTTCCAAACCTTGGGGCTCAGCCAATTTTGTTGGGTTAGGATTCCTTGTTTATGTTTCCATCATTTTGTTTGAAAAGTTTGGGTCACCAATTATGAAGAGTTGTGCAGTTATTTTGGGATTGCTCGTTGGTTGTATTGTTGCCGCTGCCTGTGGGTACTTTGATTCTAGTCAAATTGATGCTGCTAAAGCAGCAAGCTTCATTTGGGTCAAGACATTTAAATTGAAAGTATATGGTCCTATCGTTTTGCCATTCTTGGCCGTCTACTTGGTGTTGATGATGGAGTCGATTGGTGACATCACAGCAACCTCAGATGTATCTCGTTTGGAAGTTGAGGGCGAACTTTATGAATCTAGAATCCAAGGAGGAATATTGGCAGATGGATTCAATGGTATATTAGCAGGTCTAATGACAGTCACTCCGATGTCGGTATTTGCTCAAAACAACGGTGTTATTGCTATCACCAAATGTGCAAACAAGGTTGTCGGTTACTGGTGTGTGTTTTTCTTGTTGGTTATGGGCATTTTCAGTAAATTCGCTGGCGCCATTATTTCCATCCCCAAGCCGGTATTTGGTGGTATGACTACGTTTTTGTTTTGCTCAGTGACTGTTTCCGGTATCAAGATTATATCAGGAACCGAGTTCACAAGAAGAGATAGATTTATCTTGACGGCAGCATTAGTTCCCGGTTTGGGTTCAACATTGGTTCCTGATTGGTTTAGTCATGTTTTCACCTACTCAGGTGATAACGAGTCATTGAAGGGATTTTTCAATGCCATTGTGTTGGTGATGGAAACTGGTTTTGCCATTACTGGTTTCATTGGAGTCATTTTGAATTTGGCACTACCACAAGTGAATGATGATGTTGAAAAGATCAATGAATTGATTTTGGAAACAGTTGGCTCTGCTGACGAGCATGCTAGAGAAGAGTATGCCAGGAAAGAGGGAATCTCACTTGAGCAATTAAAGAGTCAATTGTCACATCCACATGCTCAAAATGTCTCAAGCCTAAGGTCTTCTGATGGAATACCAGACTTGCCATATCCACCTAAGAAATAGAAGCTCTGTTTTAGAATGCTTGTGTACTATATATTTTATTTTTTTTTAAAATGCATATTTTACTGTTTGTGTTTTACTAGACGTGCTACTTGAAAAGGGTGAAATGTAAAGCCATATATATCTTGTCGATGTACACCTTCTGTGAAGTGTGTATATATCTAACTGTATAGCTAGTGTGCAGTTGGACCGAGGGTAAAAGAGAAAGAAAATAAAGTTGCAATCAACTTAAGCGCATTTTCTTTTTCTTTTTCTTTCTCAAAAATTTGAAAGAATTGGGAAAAAGAGAACATTACCCCCCCACAGTTCAATTAATATATAATCAACGAAACTTCCTCTAGAAGGCATCTTCGGAGGAGAAAGAAGTGACGGAAATATATTCTACCACACAGTTTAGAAAACCCTACTACTACATAAACATACAGCAAGAAGGGATGACGAGCTTATTGGCGATTTCAGCAATGTCACCACCCCCACACAAACCAAGAACAACAAAGACACTCCCATTACAACTACTCCTTCAATTAAACCATCTCTTGCAGAAGTCCATATTCAGCAGGAAATTCTACCAAGAGATCAACGACAAAGTCTTGAGCAAGACATCAACAGTAGACCAAAACTTGTATTTCATCTGTTACTTTTCATTACTAATTTCATCAATCCTCAACAACAAGTATCAAATTCGTGATTTCTTACGTCGTCAACAATACAAATTACTACAATTGGTCAAAGTGGGAGCCAACAAAGTAAACATCGACACATCCAATGTCAAAGCTCTCAACCAGCCTAAGCCTCAACCAACACCAGAGTCACAACAAAAACCATCAAACTTGGCATACCATTTGAAAAAAATCAATCTGTACTTGGCCGACGTGAGGATTTTCAACAGATTGACAGACTCAATCAAGTACATGCCGTGGCTAATTGACGAATACCATTCCTGGCGCAACCCCAGTGCAGCAACACCCAAATTTGATCGTTTTGTCAATATGATCCAAGCCCTAAACTGTATCGTTTTGGAATTGTTTGAAAATGCCGGATGGTTGACCGATCACGATTGGGTCGGGACTGGTGATAACAACTATTGGTGCATTGAAACTTATATCTGGTGTTGTCGTGTTTGGGGTGCTTATTTATTAATTGAAATTGCCGAGATGTTGAGAAGAACTCCTGTTAGTAAATGGGGTAACAAGTCTTGGCAAATCTCGTTGTTCAAGAATGTTATACAATTGCCCTTGGTATTGCATTGGTGTTTGAGAGATGGATGCTTGACCCCATTCTGGGTTGGACTTTGTGGTTCTGGTGCCTCTTGGTGGAACTTTAAGGACATGTGGCTGTCGATTGATTTGTCATAGAGAAGTCATCTCCGCAATAGAAAACTATAGAGATGTTACTTTCTTTCGTTCACTGTTTTTCTTCTTTTTCTTTTTCTTTTCACAGATGTTTCTTTATTTATTACGATTTACCGTCTTCCAGAAGTATTTCCCTCTCAGTCAAATGCTGATTGTCGATCGGCTTTGGCAGCTTTTCTCTCCATTTCATCCCAATCCTCACCACTCTCTTCGCTCTCAGCTTCACTTCCACTTCCGCTTCCGCTTCCTGAAAAATCACTTTCTTCTTCACTACCATACTCTTCACTTACGTCACTTTCATCTTGCGGATCTTCGTCGCTAGCTTCAAATTCACTTTCTTGTTCATCTTCTTCACTTTCGTCCGATTCCCCAGTACCAGTCAAGAATGACCATCCACCATCTAAAAAGAATTGATAAGGATCAGCCTGAACTGTCTTCATAATTTGAGCCCAATTCAAATTCATTTGACCTTCACTGATTGGAATGTCAACGTCAGTTAACCAGTTCTTGACATCCTCAAGTGTTTCCATGGGGATGGTGTTGATATGAACAACCGGTTTGGCGAAATCTTTAAACACAAATACCAAATCAAAGTTTTTGAGTCCAAATTGAACTCTTTCCAAATGGGCAATTTCAACTTCTTCCAAGGCCACAACCAAATATGGTGGATCAATCAACTGCACAAGACAATCTCTTGTTGGGATACACAAAACCGACGACCTGAATGGTACACCTTGGAAACCCAATTCTCTAAATGGTATATCTAAATCAACAAGCCCATTTGAACTATCAGCAATAAGCTCAGCAAATTGCTTAAATTCTCTATCCAACAATGCTTTTCTTCTTCTCTCCTCTTGCTCTTGTTGCAATTCATCTTCATCCCCATATCTATACTTTCTCTTCCTGCCTCCAGTCTCATCAAACGCCATATCACTAGCCTCACGATAGAACTGGACATCAAATGTTTTCCTCTTACCAATCATAATTGGATTTTTCAAATGACAATGTATAAGAACAATCAATTCATCTTTACATGGTTGGAAAAATAAGTTTTTCACGTTGGAAAACAAAACATCAATCTTTTGATCCATTTTGAAACTGGATTGATAACGCAACCCATTCTCGTGGATTTGCAACACACCACCCACTTTTTTCGTCTCAGGCGTAGGTCTCACAAACACATTCTCCAACTTCTTCACTCTCGACCCTTTCAATTCAACAAGATTTGCTTGAGTAACAACATCAGCCATTTGTTTCTTCTCTTGCTCTCTCTTTACCGAGTCCTTCTTCAAATCTTGAATTGCTTTGAAAACATCAACCATACGATCACGATCTTTAGATCTGACAGTGATGGATCTCAAGAATGTATTATCAGGCGAGTCTTCATACGGTAATTCTGCTTTCCTGGTGACGTTACCTCCAGCTCCAGGAGAATTAAAGTTTAATCTAAGATAAGTATAGTCTCCCTCTTCATTTTGGGACCCACTCTTGTAAGCATTGATGTGGAATGGCACCGGTCTTCCTGAGATTGGCAAGATGATTGTTTGGTTCTTGTAATCAATGTGTATCTTCAAATCTGCGACACTGCTTGGGATCTGGGACTCACGTACATATGATTCATATTTCTTGAATATTGGCTTGTAGTCTGATGCATCAGTGGCATCAGCCTTGGAGAATCTTGCCAACCCTTCTTCAGTCCTCTTTTCATGCAACTTCAATTGCGTTTCTTGTCTAATCTTTTCAGCATTCTTGTCATCCTCATTGACATTTTGGTGTCTTGTTTTATGTGATCCATCAAGATTCTCAGCTGGTTTTCTCTCAGGTTTAAAGCTCTTCTTCACTTCGTCTTCATCATTAAAATAAAATGACACCTCCAGCTGTGCTTTGGGATAATTTGTCAACAAAATGGGCTTATCGACACTGATTTTGAACGTATCTGTCAAAAGAATGGAATATGTCTTGTCCTTGTTTGGCAAGTTTTGGAATCCAAGAGTTAGGGATATTATTTGGCCATCAGTCAAGACTCTTTCCGATTTAGCATTCAAGATAAAAGTAGAGTCTCTGAATTCAATTCCAATCAACCAACCACAGTTCTTGGGGAATTTGTCTACTAAATCTGGTCTTTCCTTTTTGATGTACTCCAAAGTATCTTGATACACCTTACTTGCCTTGACATCACTCTTTAACAATTCAGTGGTGACATATTGTTGCAATTTCAACAAAAAGTTGTAATTGTTTTCCATCTCTTTCGATGGATCAATTAGAAATGTCCTTCCAACGTTGGCACAATATGATTTGTACCTCAAACCAATCGAGGACAAGATGACACCGTCACCAACCAACACCTTCTCATTAGAAACCGCACTTGGCTTTAAGTCAAATTCACTGCCACTTTGAATGATTGGTGAGTAACACCATTCCAAAAACTCGGGATCGAAACCTTTTATCGGTTGAAGTAAACTTTTACCCAATTTGGACCGCAAGTACCATTTGTTGTTATCGATTTTGTCCTCAATTTGATCGGTCAATTGAGAGTTTGTCACTCTTTTGTCTTCATCAACAATAGCAGTCATGTCATTAACAAATGTGTCCATCATAGCCACACTAGCATTGGAAGCAATTTTAGTATTTTCAAACTCTTCCGAATCCTTGATCTCCATTGCTTTGGATAATGTCAATGCCAAATCAACTACTCTGAACCCGGACTCTTTACTTGCGTCAGTCCATTCCTCAACAAATTTGCCTTCATACTTGTCCTTCAAAACAGTGCCATATTCATCACTAACCTTCTTCATGTCAGTGATCAAATCGACAAACAACTGTTTATTTCTCTCTGGATCTTTGGTTCTAGTCCACAATTCAACAGTGTCTGGCTTATTGGTCAAACCTTTCAAGTACTTTGCTTTTCCTTCCGACGTAATGAAAATGCATCTTGTGGGCGACACATAAATTGCTGTGTGAACAAATTCGTACCCTAATAGCCAATTCTGTAAAACCGTTGATTTCTTGTACGTGTTGTCGTCATTACGAGCACCAACAATGACCAATCCTTGTGGGATTGACTCATCCTCTAGTGTTTTCTGCAATATGGCCAACCTCTTGTAAAACAAGTTGGCGTCAATCTGAACATCCGTCATCGCGTAAGACAATATAGCAGTTGTAGTAGTAGTAGTAGTAGTCTTGGAAAAGCTTAAGCAATATGTGCAGTGCTACAAATATTCAATAATGATTAAGCAATGATAGATCAAAACTGGTTGTTATAGTTGATGATGAATTTCAAACGCGTGATATATCTAGGGGAAATTCTCTCTTTTGCAGTTGTAAAAAAACTTTTTTTTCTTTTTTTTGGAGGTTTCAACAATTAAATGGAAAAGTGCCAATGTCGTGTGTTTATTTTGTATTATTGTACACTGTCGTAAAATACAGTTTTATGACATTTACATTTATTTATATTTATATATATACATATATAAAGAATCACGCGGTGTAATGACGTAAATTTCTGCAACGCGACACTGAGAAATTGTAAAACAGATAAACAGAGAAAGAAAGACGCGTATTTTATGTTTATTTTCATTTATTCATATTCAAAAAAAAATAACAACAACAACAAACCAGTTTCTTACTGCAGCTCAACTTCAGACCATACTCTTTGCTCATTACACTGAACAGACCCCTTGTATTTCTTTAGAAAAGATGTTTAGACAAGTAAAGAGAAGGACGGCTGGTAGAAGAAACTTTGAGGACAAGACCTCTTCACCCACAGCCGAATACACCCTACCGAAATTATACTCATCAAGATTGTCGTTTTATGATTTACCACCAAATCAAGAGATTACATTGGAAGAGTTTGAGAAATGGGCTATTGATAGGTTGAAAATACTCATTGAGATTGAATCTTGTGTTGCTAGATCTTCGTCTCAGAAGGATGTTGAACTTGCTTTGAAACCACTTTTGCTCAAGTACCTACCATTAAGCCCCAATGGAGATGAAAAGACGCTTATTCAAGAACGTATGAAGGACTATTATAGTCATTTTATCCTCCGCTTGGTGTTTTGTAGAACTGAAGAGTTGAGGAAAAAGTTTATCAAGAATGAGACGATATTGTTTAGGATCAGGTACAATTCATTGCAACCTAAAGAACAGCAAGAGTTTATTGAGTTGAACCTGTACAAATTATCATGGTCTTACATTTCAAGAGAAGAAAAGATGGAATTAATTGATAAACTCTTTGCTGCCAGCAGTCCAATGTTGAAACAACATTATGCGTCGGATGGTGAAACTACTTTAACTAATGATCAAATCAAGCAGTTGATGATCACCAAGGAAAACTTTATAAAGTTGCCATTTGAAAAACTTAGTCCATTGGTTTCATCTAGATCTGTTTATTTGCAAGCAGGTAATGCATACTTGCCAACAAGTTTGCAATTGAATTTATTGGCTGCAGAATTTCAAGAGAGCTTGAACGATATCTTGATCAAGACTTTTCAAGCCATTCCTAGATTGGAGGAGGATGACAGACTTTTGCCTTTGCTCAACCACTTGTCACGCAATTTTTCCAACTTTCAATACGAGACGGACATGAATAGTGAACTTGCATCCGATATCAATGCATTATCAATCACATCGAAACAAATCATGTCCCATTACCCACTTTGTGCAACCCACTTGCAACGAAATTTAATGGCTAATTCCCATTTGAAATACTTGGGTCGTCAACAATTGGGTATTTTCTTGAAGGGGATCGGGTTGAATGTTGACGAAGCAATCAAATTTTGGACTCAACAATTCACAAAGAACGGCAACATGACACAAGAAACTTTCAATAAAGAGTACAAGTATAATATTCGACACCAATACGGGCTTGAAGGTGCAAGAATCAATTATAAGCCATGGGATTGTGCGACAATCTTGAGTAAACCTAAACCAGGTCCAAAAGAATACCATGGATGTCCGTATCGTGATTACTCTGAACTGCAATTGCGATCCAGTCTTGAAGAAATGGGGATCAAGAATCAACAAGATATGAATTCAATCATGGACAATGTGAATAATCATGATTACACAATTGCATGCACCAAAGTGTTTGAATTGACACATCAAAAGCAAATCATGAATGCAGCAAGGGGACAGGGCCAGGTTCCACCCCAATTAGAACACATTAATCATCCAAATTTGTATTTCGATAGGAGCAGGCAATTGGAGAGAGCTGAATTGAAAAAGGATGAAGCAAAGGAAGACTAGAAAGAAAAGTATGGCAACGTATAATCCATTTAATGTCTTTTTTCTTTATTACTATAATGTATAAGAATTAAATTCGAATGAGTTGTATAACTCTGCCAATGCCGATTCTTCAAACGATTCAGATGACGCATCTTGCTCTTTTTCCTTGTTGACAGAGTCCACTGATTTATCGTAAAGCAATCGCAACTGTTTGACTCTTTGTGTCCAATTGGTGACGTACTTCCCTGATAAGTCGCTAGCATGCCATACATTGGCAAACTCACTGGCTAAAATGGCAACACTTCTCACAAGGTACGGCAATTGATCCTCGCTCACAAGTTTGAAATGGCAAGTTGCAAAAATCGCGGGAACCCCAACTCGTCTATACGTCTTGACTTTGAAAAATTTTCGCTCTTTATGTACCAGAAGCGACTGCTGTTGGTGTTGGTGTTGTTGTTGTTGTTGGTGTTGATGCAAGGAATACAAGTATGACGTGGTATTCTTGGTCTGGACTGTTTGCGGCGAAACCACAATATTCAAAAAATTGAACTGACTCTTGATCAAATTGAAATTAAAGTCTTGATTCCCCGATTCGTCGAAAAAGATATTGACATAATTATTACCAATGTGTCGTTTCTTCAAATCTATAACCTTTTGTTTCTCAATAGTGGTACTTGACAATATCCCATCATCAATACCTATACTTGTCGAATCTTGACGGTGCATCATTGTAGTCACGTGAAAGATCACTTGGGTTAATTTATTACTCCAGTATCGAGCGTATTCCCCATCCAAATCAGATTCAATATCGAGTCCACCCGTATATATGGACCTATTATGCTTCAACCTCACAAGATGTCCAATCTTGTCCAAAAACTTGAGATAGTCCAACGAGCCCAACTTGTTTAAAAATACTTCATTTTCACTAGATTGCCCTTGGCCAATGTAAACAATACCAATCTTGTGAAACTCGACACTTGGGATTCGGTCCAATACCGATAATCCTCGTGAGATGACACTATCTTCGACCATGGGGATCGGCTTCACCTTCGAATCAAACAACTGCAACAAGTAATAATTGGGATCGATAACGGCCGGTGAGGCTTTGCGCACTTCAGTTCTATGGTCCAATTGTACAGTCAATTTGCTCACGCCAGTAGGTTTCCTAATTAGTATCTCGGTGTCGCCCAGATGTACTTCAGTTCCAATGCTAACCACCGAACACCCCACCATCCACCGATGCAAAACAGTACGTTCATCTTCATCATCGACTGCACCAGCACTAGTTTTCTTGCTGTGTGTAGAGTTGACTATTTTCAACGGTAAATCACTAAATGTAAATTTCCTGAGGAAATCAAGGAACCCAATTGTATGGTCACCAAGTTTCTGCAGTGTACTCAATTCGTCCGATGCAATTAGCTGCTTTATCAAAAACGAGGAAATTTTCTTGCGTTCACTCATTTCAATCTTCAAAAACCAACTCGAAATCACATTGTATGAAAGGATGAGGATGTACTGCAGCATAAATGAAGAAACACCTTTGGTCGTTGTCGATGGCGCCACCTCCACTTCGGCGTCAACACCATGCTGTTGCACACGGGGCACAACTAGCTGGTCCGGGTTTCTCAATTCAGTGTCTTTTGCATACTGGATATACTTGAATGCAATCCCAAAAACACGCTTAAATTCTTCCATCGTGAAATCGGAAACCAAAACCGGTAAATGTACCAAAGAACTTAGAAACTCCAAAGTATGCGTACTTGCATTTGCACTGGTGACTCGCGTTTGCAATTTCGTCAAGATCAAAGTGAGATATTTCTTGATCGACAATGGAATCTCATAGCAGCATATAGTGAGAATGTTTATACAAGGAATTGCCGTTTTTTCCCAAGACCCCAATCCAAATATCAAACTCGACGTTATTTGATCTTCATCTGCCTTCAGGAACAAGTCATGGTAGCCAATAAGCGCAGAAAACGTTCTAACTAAAGCAACTTGCAAGTCGGCTTTGGAGAGATCGCCATTCTTTGGAAATACCAACTCTGGAGGCAATTTCAAAGTTAGTTGGTCACACACGATGGATTTAAATTCAAGTATCTCATCTTCACAATTCATAAATAAGTGCATGTTGGATAATTGTGAGCAAAAATGCGCCCAAACGTATGAGTAAACCTCCCATTCAACAAAATTCTTCACAATGTGCAAAACCACATGAAACCACTTCCTAATATCAATAAAGTAAATCTCCAGATTTTGATCAGCTACAATCTTACCAGTTGAAATTTGCAAGTTCTCCCTTGGTTTATCGAGGTGGTGATGGGGAATATAGTCAACTGATTCAGGGTACGTCCACAACTGACCTGCAGTTGGAGCAACGTTGTCTCTTTTAAATGCGGATGCCAATCCCACCATATCGTGTGGGTGTGTGAGGTACACATAGTTTTCGGCGGTAACTCTAAGCCTTATGAGACATTTGGCAATTGTTAACAAAACTTCTCCATGTTGAGTTGCATTGGCAATAGAAACCAACACGTTGTAACAGTCTTCCTTTCTCGACGCCAGGGAAATGGTAAAGGTGGTGCAAATGGCTTTACACGCGTTGACCAAGAATGCGAGCGATGCTTTGTCTCTGGGTTGAGCTGGCTTGGGGCTTATGTATCCCCTTGGCATGATTATTTCATTACGTGGAGTTTGCTTCTTTTCAAACAATGCTTTCAACACAGACATGAACTCAAAAAAAATATCGGATGATGATTCAGCGAGTAGAGTAGTCAAAACATCCCGACATAAATAGTCGAGCAAGCTTTCATCAGTTTCACCAATTGAATGTTGCATGATATTGATAAAGATGTCGTAGTTGTAACTTTTGGCATCAAATATTAGCATTGACGTCTTGAAGGCTTCATAAATAACGCCAATACACTTTATCTTCACTTCAACAGTTTGATCTGCATAGTAGAAATGATTCAATAATCGCAACGAGACGTCATGCCATAATGGGTTCAACAATGTACAACTCTTTTCATCCTGGAAGCATTGTAATACAAACAATGCAACCTCTTGTGAAATATATGCACTTTCTTCCACAAAGAAATTCATCATTTTGTCCTTGGCAATCATCAAAGCATGGGCTTGGTACAAGTTTTTTACCGAATTGCATATGCCCTGCATCAACTGTCTATCATCATCGCCATCAATCTGTATAGCTTCAAGCACATCGAACAAAGAGCATTCTTCACAGTACCAAATCTGAAATGGGAAAATCTTGTCAAATACACCAGCTGAGTCCGTGTCAACATACTCATTGTAAAGCAGTCCCGTGAATGCATTTGCCATTATCCGCAATACTCTTTCATTGATCGACGGTATCTTCAAATGCAATGCATCCAAGAGTGAACGTAAGTAAAGGAACAGTGGGAATTCAAGCTTATTCTTTTCAAATCGGAGCTTAATCCTTAGTAGCTCTATCAAGACCAAGGATCCAAGGCATGCGGTTATAGCTGAATCAAGATGGTTCACTTGAGAAAGTTGTTTAAGTGACGGGTCCGAAATTTGATTGCAAAGGACAGTGCACACAAACAACGATGTACTCTCATCACAGATATTTTCAAGTGATTCAAGGGCTTGTTTCTTCAAGTTTGAATTTGTCGATTGCTCATGCGCAAATGCCAAGTACCCCACAATTTGAGATATGTTGTCGCTTGCCAATTTCCGAAATGAAGTCAAACAACTGATGAAATTAACAATGGCACCAAGAAGCTCCTCATTCGTTGTCTTTACCAAGCCCAACTTTGGCACACTTGACAAGGCGAAATCAATAAGGGTTGCATAATTAAACTTCAAACAGTTGGTGATAAAGTGCAACAAGTCTACGCAATTGCCAACTTGTACCTCATTCATTTGGTTCTGTTTTTCACTTGAGACTGAAACAAGAGTATCGATTCCCTTTGTAAACCATCTACTCAAGTTCCTGCGGTCCTCATATATGACAAAATCATGAACATCATGCCCATCTTTGGACAAGATACATAAAGCTCTCAAAATCAATTTAAACTTAGGATCAAAATGGCCCAAGGTAAACTGAGTGCACTTGTAAATATCACTAAAGTAACGGGCCCTGGCCCCAATGGAATTATCGTCTCTTTCAATACAAACAATGCACAATTTGAAAGCCTGTCGTCGTACATTGCGTGGTTGCTTTGGGTCGCAAAAATGTCGTACCATGTACCATATTTCCTGTATTGATGATAGCGAAAACCGCTCAATACTTTCAGTGAGCTGCTCTAGTGCGTCTAGCTGGACTGGAGGCGAGCTGGAGTCCGATAGTAGTTGGTTCAATATTTTTTGCAAGTTTTGATCACCTCCAACAACGGTTGGGTTGATTGTGACGGGAACATTTCTGGATGTGGAGGATGAGGATAATGAGGCTGGTTTGAATGACTTAGTTAGTGACTTGAAAACGCTTCCTATTCCACCAGATGAACCGAAGGAGGGATGATGAGTTGACATGTATCGAAAGCAATGTGGAAAGGTAATAAAGCACGGCTTTAATCAACTGTAAATAATTTTTTTTTTGTCTTCTGCCTTCCCTTGTCTCGGCTCTTTCAGAGAGACAAGCGAAGTATCAAGGAATATAAATACAAAGTTATACAAGCATTGGATAAGAAAAACCAATTATGCGTTACTGTTATTACTACCAAAGCCAACATCTATTACTCTAACCACACTTGGAAACAAAACAATCACACGGTGCTATATGGACCCAAGCCTATTAAAAAGGTCAACGAAATAAATAAAATCAAAAATCAAACTAAGGGTAATCAACACCTTCAGCTCAGCCGTAAAGTAAATCCACAATGTAGCAAAATCCACCACCCCAAGTGACTTTCTGTAATATCGTCTTTAACCATCTAGGACGAACCTTGACAAACAAGTTGCCACAATTGTATCCCTCACTCTCTATACCTACTCCCCACTTGATATTTTGTCTCACATTGCACCCACTCCAAAAATTCCACCATTTGGCACGTTCGCAAGGCACGACTCTGAGCAAGTTTTTCATAAGGGGTCCTGTGGGGCCATTGATGTACTTGTGACCGCCAATGAAGGAGTACGTTTGTCTCTTGTCGTCATCGGGCAATTGCTTATCACCCCAATGCCCCTTAAAAGCTAGCCAGTTTCCGTACCTCCATTCACGACCAACATGTCTTGGATTTGAGTTGTTGGTTGCTGGAAACACGTGTTTACCATCATAAGTGTATCCAAGGTAGTTTCTAGATGGGTTCCACAATGGACCACGATCAGTAAAGTCACTCAATATATCATATGGTAAGTCGTGAGGGTGTTGGCCTACACTGGGGTAGTTGGCATGAGTTCCTCTAGCACTGAAAATGACTGGATGCCTTGGGTCAAGCGCATATTTCTCCAAATTATGGTAGTAAAATGCACCGCCTCCACCATGTGCCGACATCCAAACGATAACTGGTTCACCTTTGTAAAATCTAACCAATGAATGTTCCCAATCTCCCACATGATTGCCATAAGGTCCCTGACCCATAACAAAGGGACCCAAATTGAAAGAATAGAAGTAGAACCAGTATGCATCAACCCATCCAAACCCCTTGTCGACAACAATCAAAGTTGCTGGAGCATTTTTGATCTCGCCATTTATCAAATTAGGTTTGTTCTTTACGCCAGTGATCCAATCGGGATCCTTATCAAAATCCGAGTTTGATGTTAGAAACAAGTCCGAAGTGTGTTTGAGTTTAGATAATTTGTCCAAATTCATGTCAGTTTCAGTGCCAGGATAGACTGATCCATTCTCAAACGTTACATGGAAATTGGTGACGTATTCGCCAATGTCGTAAGGAAGATATCTTTCTTCACTGTATAAATGAACCAAAGGCGCGTAGTCTATTACGTATTGCGGTATATGTCCTTGTTCCAAAGTTCTTTGCGACTTTTTTGGTTCACTGACCAAAGGAGGAAAATCTTTGTACTTTAGTGGGTTGCGCAAGATATTGTCAATCTTGAGCTCTTTATCTTGGTCTTGTATTGCTTGTAGAATGTAGCTATCTTTCCCGTCTCCCGAGACATCAAAGTAGTGGTCCAGACATAGAATCGTAGGCGCAGTGAGGACTAGTAGTGATAATAGGTGTAATAGCATTGTGTGTGTGTGTGTAAACAGTGATTGATGTTGACGCACGTGTGAAGTAGATTTGCTAAATACAGTAAAGCAACAAAGTAATGAAATGCGTAGAAATTGTATCTGAAGTTACTGCTGGCTGGGTGTTGTTGAATGAGGATGTGTATGAGTAGTCAGTATAAGTAGAAACCAAACGACTGTAGTTATTGAAGAAAGAATAAGGTAACGGAAAAGGGACTGTTTTGTTGTATATATATATATATGTATATCAATTGGTTTCAGTGATGATGATTATTTATGGAATTTCTTTTGTTTGTCTCTCCATTTATATATCCGACGGTGTTTAAATACATCTTTGTGCTCAATTTACAGCGAATTGGGTCATTTGACAAATCAATTGGTAGCACACACAGACACACACACAGACACACACACACACACGAATTGTGCTATCGTATAAAGTGCATCTTATACCGTATATCCTACTTATATATATATATATTTATCAATGGATTATCACTTTATAGTTTTATAACTACTCAGATCTATATATGTATTAACTGTACTCTAGTCTAACAAAGTACTGTCACAAGCACACACTCTTCCTCTAAAATACAAACACTTGATCTCCCAACTTGGATACTGGTTTAGCCTTTTCGTAACCCAAGGAATGAGCCGCCTTCTTCATAGCACTAATCATTGGTGGCGGTCCACATAACAACAACGTGGTGTCATCAGAAGGTTTGGGTAAATGCTTCTCAATCAATTCTGGGGTGACAAATCCAGTAGAGTATTCCCAGTTGGCTGGTGGCTGGTTCAAAACATAATGAATCTTCAATCTATCTGGATGTTTAGCAGCATATGTTTCCAATTCCTTTCTCAACAAAATATCATCTTCGGTGACATTGGCATAAAGTAACGAGATCTTGATATTATCTTCTGGGTTGTTCAAAATAGCAGTGATGATTTGATACATTGGTGCAATACCAGTACCACCGGCAATCATACCAAATGTCTTTTTCATATTTGGTGTATGGGTGAAGAACCCCTTTGGTCCTCTAATTTCAACAAAATCACCAACCTTCTTCAGAGCAACATGCTTGGAAATATTACCATTTTCATATGTCTTGATCAATAAGTCAAAGTGCCCCTTTTGATCACTAGTCGAGATTGGAGTATATGATCTAACAATTTCCTTACCATCAATAATAGCACCAATAGAAATGTGTTGTCCAATTGGCAAGTTCAAAGTGTCAGTGGGTCTTGGTAATCCAAATCTATAAACTGCCGAGTTGTGTGAAACTTTAGTAATGCTGAGCAATGGGAATTTTTGGAATTGATCTGGGAGTAATGCTGGTTTGGAATGGTTTCTTTTTGATAATTGGAAAAAGTAGTAGCTAACTACTGAGATTATGATTGTAGCAACAGTGGCAAATACAAGGAAGGGGTTTGGTTCTGATGAGTCTGCCATAGTTTTGTACAAAAGATGGTGGGTGGGTGTTACTTAGTGAAGAGAAAGATTGAATAATAATTAAGAGAAAATACCCTGTTGATATATATATATATATATGTTTACACGAAAATTGTTGGAGATATTTTTTTTCTCTCTCTCATTCTCTCTTTCTCTCTTTCTCTCTCTTTTCGTCTTTGTCTTCTTCCATTTCACATTTGTCACATGATGCATATGAAAATTACTCATAACCAAAAGAGTAATAAGATATCATAGAGTCTAGACGAAACATTTAAGTTGGAAACAACGTATATGAGAAGGATTCTGCTTCCTAACTGACAGCACTGATTTAAAACTCCATCATTGGTGTCCGGAGTTGGTGTAGTGTAATTTGAGATTTTCTTGTAGTATCAAGAGGAGGAGGAGGGGGGTCTTTTGTCCAAATTGAGTAATCATATGCATTTAGATGCCGTGAATACAATACACTTCAGGATAAGACATCCCTCAGTTATGAACATTATCTTGATATGAGCTAGTCTATATATAGATACATATCTTAGTCTATTTTTTCAGCACATATGCTTATCTCAATGTCTGTATAAGCAGCTTAACACTACAACATCCTTGCATCTTCCCCACTTCACACATGACTCTTCCTCTCCCCTGCACACTCTCATCTCTCCAAGTTGATATTGTTTCCAAACTTGCCATATAAATGCTTCTTCAACTCTTCCAATTGTTCATCAAACCCATCTATCAACTCTTCAACACGCTCAATCTTTTCCGAAATCGCTTCATCATCAGCCTCAATCTTGCTCAAGGCTTTACTAGTCTTTATAAACACGAATCCATCGCCAATCTTGTACTGTACCAATTCGTCCTCATCTAGCAATTCCAACTCGGTTGACAAATCGTCAAGATACTCCTTTTCGGTTTTCAATTTCTCTAGTATTGCTTGTTGTTGATCTTTCTTCGATATTATCGTGGAGAATTTATTGATTTTCTGTTGGTCTTCCCAACTGACCTCGGTGGCTGTGTTTCGTTGTCCCTCAGGTAGCAATTCCATGGTGGAGTGTAGATGGTGTTGTCAATGAAATGACTGATGAGAATGATGGATAGAAGCAGAGTTGGGACTTGAGTTGATGATCTAATTTTTTGGTTTGTCATTCTTTCGCAGCGGTAGCGCAAACATCACCACTTCCATTTTCATTTCAACTACAAAAACACTACAGAGACATTCAAATCCTTACAATCAGTTACACTCTTTGTTCCGAAAGTGAATATTAGTAATATTTATACAAAACCTATGTTATGGTAACCCCGTATCTCCTTAATAGAACAAAAAAAAATAGCAAAAGCAAAAAGTCGAAAGTTCAAATTAGATTTGCCCTTCTAAATTTACTCTTCATCTTCTTCTTCATCATCTTCAGCAACCGAGTAGAATTGCAATCTGTATTGGTTTTGTTTAACAGCAACAAATCTAATCCAGTCTCTAATTTGGTTCTTCTTCAAGTATCTCTTGGTCAAGTACTTCAAGTATTTACCACTAAACTTGGTGTTTGAAACAACAACAACCTTGTTTCCTTCCGAAGTGACGGAAATTTCGTCACCCAAGTTACCAACGATATTGTCAACCTTGATGTGCTCAACAAGGTACTTGACGTAACCTTCTTGGTCAAAGACACCATTTTCAACTGGAGCTGAAGTGTCAACGACGAATTTCTTTGCAGATTTGGATTTCTTAGTAGTCTAGAAAAAAAATAAGTTAGAAAGGTTAGCCTACCGCACTTGTATAGAAATACACCTAGTCCTCGATTTGAAAAAAAAGAATTGGCAGATGCAGCTGTAACTAACATTGCACAATTTCCTTTTTCAAAACTAGAGTATTCGACAGCAAAGCTTTCCCTCCCATCGTATAAAAAAAAACGGGGAGTTGAGATGATCAAGAAAAAAAAACACCAATAACTAAACCATCGGCGTTTCAATGATTCTTCTCTTGAGTTAACAATAGGTTTCGTTGTAAATATTCCTTTTTCCACTCTTTCGGGGATATGAGAAAAGGGCGTATCATCGTCGTCAAGATAACACACGACAATCTTCGTTTCCTAGGTATGTTTTCTTCAGCCCGAATTTATTTTAGTATGGGAGTTCCAACTTTCTTTCATTTTCTTTTTTTGTCATTTGTTGAATACTCGAAGGTGGAGTTTGTTGCATGCGTGAGTGGTACACACTGCAACGGACTAGGGTTGAGTGGGCATACATACAATTGGAGCCATTGTTGATAGATGTAGGTTAGTGGATGATGTAGAAGGATGTGAAGATGTTTCCGTTCTGAAAAATAATTCTTTTGTTTCTGAATGATTGTGCGGGACGAGACAGAGAAAAAAAGAAAAATTTACAGAATAAAATATAGAGGTCTATAGCCCTAATTTGTAGGTAGCGCAAATTTATAGTGACGTCTATGTGTGGCAGCAACAATGATACGGACCTGACCTGACAAATACATAGTTTGCAAAGCCATTAGAAGATTCAAGAGGTTGCAGAACCATGCAAATGTTTACAATGATTTAGCAATTTTTCTTGTTGTTAGCCTCGTATGGTATTTTTTTTCACCATTTGGTTGCAAATTTTAACAAAGATTTACATCTGCCATTTCTGGAAAGAACACTTATTACCAACTTACAACATGGTATACATTGACTATCAAATTTCTAGTATAAAACAATTACATAGATGGACAAGAGCATCAAACTGATGCAATACACATATAGCAACGTTTTTTTGCGGTATGTACTTGCCTCCGATCGGTTTGCAAACCTATCCTCTTCTGAGTTACTGGGCTTGCTTTGGCTTTGGCTTTGGCTCTGATTCTGACTCGAACTCTGGCTCTCTGATGCTATGTCTTCATGGGTTACTGGTGCTATTGACAACTTATTATCTTCCAAATTGAAAACGACGTAAAACTGCTTCAATATATCTGACCCAAATATCGTGCCACCTATAAGCGACTCATCCATGATGCCTAAGTAGCATTTCCCATTTGTTCTTTCATTATTGATGATGAAATCTGATACAGGCACGCTCAAAGTAGTGTTGCTGACCTTGAAGTTGAATTTTGTGTCTATGTCCTTCATTTCACAAGGTACTTGATATGCCATTTCGTTGTCATCATAAGTTCCATTCAACGATTGTCCAATTTTCTGAATCCAGTTCAGTGGTAATGTTGAAAATGTGGAGCCGGTGTCGAAAATCACATGTTTACTTCCCGATTGGATGGTTGTTTTGGCATTGCTGTCGGACAGACTTAGCCATACTTCCTTAATGTGAACCGCACTGTTCTCCATATGAGTAGTTGCCAAATGTCCAATGTACTTGGTGTCGTCGACACTTCCGAATAGTATATTACCAGTCTTGTCATTTAGATAGATTGCGTATTGAGCAGAATTTATATGTCCTTGTTTCCTCAACAAGGAAACAAAATTGCCATACTTGTCATTGCGTCCGATACCCAATATCCCCATATCAACACTAGATGCATTGGCAACACCTAGCTTCAACCCTTCTATAGTCACGTTCCCTACTCCAACGTCATCACGACCATATTCACCAATAGCAGCTGACCCGTCAGCAAATCCAATGCTGAAATCGTTGCTTATAAACTGATACGTTGCTGAGTCTTTTGTATTGAACGTACCATTTGCAGCACACGAATAATCTTGAGGCAAGTCGTTGAATAAATGTGGTATATCGGGTGGGTTTTCTGAATGCAACTGACTTACAGTTTGACACGATACATCAGTGGACATAACCCATAATTCTGAAGAGCCCGTATCTATAGACACAACAACATCGTCTTTATTCGATCCTATAGCCAAGTTTGTCAAATAGACATTTCGTTGTAGTGCAACTGCCGTGTCAAATGTATCCCGTTTGTAATTTTGTTCAATTTGCAGCAGCACGATTTCAAAGTCCAAGCTTATTCCCGATTCAACTATGCTCAGTAGTAGGACAGTTAGTAGGATCAACATAACGGACACAGGCATGACTTTGCTTGGCACTATCAGGAGAAAGAGTTTGTTGAAAAACTGAACCAGTTATTTCAATGAAACAAGCGATTTTTGACCATTACATTTCCCAATCGGTCGATATTATCGGAACAATACAAAATATAAAATAAAATGGAAAAAAAGGGGGAAAAGACACGCATCATTGCAAATGTATTATGTTTGTGTGATCAAATGTTTCCTTTTTATTTTCTTTTTTTTTTTTGTTTGTTTGTGGCTGCAACCACGTTTGTAATTCTAGACTTATCTGGGCTGTGTGTGTGTGTGTGTGTGTTGGCGTTATACTATTCAAAAGTAATACTGTATGTTGCCAGGAGATTGAAGCTGCTTAGCTTGAATACTTTAGTTGTTTTCTCCTACAATGAAAAACCTCAACCTACAAATACTTGGTCTCCTGTTCTCTTGTCAGCAAATGCAAGGCTTTGCGGATTGTGCAAACTTTTTGGGCTGCATTACACGAACAAATGTGTGTAGTCCATCCTGTTTGGAAGAAATACATCCTTTGTATCATATGTTGGTATTTTAATAGTTGACCAAGAAGATCAAGACTATGCTATGAGAGT
The DNA here is from genome assembly GCF_024610275.1 of Lodderomyces theae. Lineage (NCBI taxonomy): Eukaryota > Fungi > Ascomycota > Pichiomycetes > Serinales > Debaryomycetaceae > Lodderomyces > Lodderomyces theae. The sequence continues at coordinate 203,964 of NW_026261434.1, read as the reverse complement.
CTCATTGGTCACCACAACGTCGTTTAAATGAACGTCTGTGTCTCTCTCTCGATTACCTAAAGTCGTGTAGGAAACACCAATGTTCGGACACACAATTTTGATTTCTTCTTTCTCTTTTTTTTTTTATCTTCTGTGAAAATCACAATTGAAGACGCGATGTCTATTGTGCTTTGGTAATTGGGTTGCAAACTAAGCAGACTTATTTCAATTCTGTGCGGTTACTTAAGTTTGGATAATACATGCTAATACCAGCACATCCAAGGACTCTGTTGAGTAACTGGTTGTTGGTTTTGAGTTTTGATGAAGAAGAACCAAGCAACAAGACCTTGACACTACTGGCAGTTGGAATGTTTGTTCCTGCCTTATATCTGCACAGATTTGTATGTGTGTGTGAGGGCAATTTATTTGCATACCAAAAGAAGCAACACTTTCGAAAAGTATAATACTGAACTCTCAGCATAATTTTCATCCTTCCTCCACATCTCCATCATTAAGAATGAACTACCTTCTTGCTCTTGTAGTGGTCACCGCAGCTGCGCCACAGATCGTCAAGCCATACTCAGAACTGTTCTTCCTTGCAGCTTACGACAAAGACTACACCTACAATTTACAACACAAGACCCAATATCTCAATGCACCAATCCAGAGAATAGATCACGAATCAACCAAACTCTATATTCCAAAATGTGTTGACAACCACAACTCATCATCGGCAACTACCACAACCACCAAGTTTATTGAGGGCAGAATCTTAATCAACGGTAGTTACAAAGTGGACAATTTGGACCATGAAGGATTGCAATTTATTAGAGTTGATAATCGTACCAATAGATTGAAAGCGTGTCCCAAGGGTGGTTTATCTACTGGATTCAGTTTGTTTAGGGATGAGTTGCTATATAATAAAGTTGGTATCTGGTCATTGTGCCTTGACAAAGAGTGCAACTGTTTGCATATTTACCATGGAACTGTTGGGGATAATGCCAGGTACTGCGACACTAGTGACCAAGAGATTACTGTGAAGGCAATTGGCAAATACGATGCTGCTGGTGCCGTGCCTGACTATCCGTACAGCTTGACCGAGAAGCGAGATTAATTTCATCTACTTGTTACTCTTTTTGCAGCCTCTATCATAATGAAAAAAAGTTGATTACTTTGAATCCTCTGATGCCGTCTCTTACGATGGTGTAGAGTGTTGCAAAATTGTCCACATTCTGTAGCCTGGAACGAGATCTATACCGTTATTTTCTACAACAACGCATCCATAAAAAAAACTAATATTAACCAAATAAAAAATATAAAAAAAAAAAAGAAGCAGAGCTCATGTGAGTTACAAATGCTATACCCAATACTGCAAGAGCAACGGGCTTCGCTGCCAACTTCTCCGTCTTCTCTCTCTCTCTCTCTCTCTCTCTCTCTCGTTGCTCAATTACCATAATAATAATTTCTCACCTGTTCCAACCGCATTGTATTCAACAATTCATCATTTGTGTAATTATTCTTGGCCTGTTCCATCAATTCAAACTTGCGCCAAAACTCATCAAATTGCATCAGGTCCTGTTTCAACGACTCAATGGATTCCTGATTATAATTTTGGTTCACTTTGCATTTCAAAATCAGTTTTGGTGGGTCGAGAAATGGACAGTTGTGCTTCTTCAATGAGTTGTTGCCATTCAATTTGAAATCAAAGAAGTTGAATGGTAGTGAATTTGAACGGAAATTCAAGAATGATTTCTTGCGTTTTGGTGATGAGGATGATGCGGAAAGTTGGGCCGCGATGCGTTTCTGGTGGCGGTTATGATGATGACGAATATGATTATGATGGTTGCAATTTGGAGTTGGATGGTAGTTATTTGGAGTGATTGGTGTTGGGGTGCATGTCGACGCAGATGGCATAGTATGTGACGACCCAACTTCCTTCAAGTCAGTAATATGCTCTTCAAATTTGATCTTACTAGGCGATGGCAAATTCGACAACAGCGATGATGCGAGAACACCGGTAGACCTATCCCCCACGCCCACGCCCACGCCCAAGCTTACGTCCTCTTTGCCATCACCACCCTGTCTAAACAAAAGCAAATCAAAACTAGAGCTATTCAAGCGTTTAAACATGTTACTGGAGTTTTTGCGAATCATGCCTTTGAACCTATTCAACAACGTCAACTCCTTCATGCTCTCAATCGTGGAGTTCAACTCTAAACTGTGATCCTTGACTTCTTTGCCACTAAATTCCTCTTGTGCGAAATCAACCTCTGGAAGCGGCAACAGCAGTAACGGCTCTGGTCCCGGATCAACACAAGTATTGTGTTGAATTCTGTCACTGAATTTGCCGTCATCCATGGGTGGCAACTCGTCTAAACTCCAATTATCAAAATCAAAATTGAAATTGAGCGTCGATAGCGGCGAAGTATGAGATTCAATAGCTGCAGCCATCTTTGTTGTACTCGACTTTTTCTTCTCTTGCTCGTAAACTTCCAATATGACCTTGTTATACAAAGGAGAATCTTCAAACTCGCTTGGATAATCATCACGAGGGCAAAAACTGGTCACTGATAACCCGTGGCCCAATCTTTTTGAAGTCTTGTGGTTGTGGGAGTGACCATGATTGTGTACACGCTGATGATTATTGTCGCAAGTGGATATCGAACTAGTATTGCTTCGATTGAATGGAGTGGACTTTGATTGCATCGAGTGATCAGAGTGTAACAGTGATGTAGCTGATGGTGATGGTGACGGAGACGATGACTCTGACTGTATATCAAATAAATTTTTAATGGTTAAAATAGGCAGGTGTTTGGGTTGTTTTTGATATCCGCGTGGCTCTTGCATGTCTCCATGGGGTCGGTGGGGCTGCTGCTGCTGCTGCTGCTGATGATGATGATGATGGTGTTGCAACGGAGATGGTGCTACTTGATGCTGAATCAGGTGCATAGTTGGTCCTTCTGGTAAAAATTAAGCGTTCATCAACAGAAAGTATACTATTTAAGAAAATGCAACAGAAGTCGTTTTTATTTTTAGGGGGTAGTAGTTGACACTATTGTTGCGAAAAATTCAAGAAAAAAAAGAAAAAAAAAAAGAAAAAAAAAAGCAGAAATAAAATAAAATAAAACTCAAATCAGTTTGTCATTTATATGGTATGCTGAGATGAAGTTTGCCCTTTGGACAAAAGTAGCAACAATACAAATTAGTACCAGAGGGAATTCCAACTTCCTCCAATTTTATTTTTCATCTTCTATCTAACTTCTATCTTGTCCAACTGTTCAAAAGCTTGCTGGTAAAGCTTTTCTCTAAAACCATTTATTTTTTCATACTCAAATAATGACTCTCTGACAGGTGGCTTCAAATGCACACCTTGTTCAATAAGCTGAATATACGCTTGATCGTGATGCGCTTCTTTATTATCCAAAATTTTACCTTGCTCTAAATCATTGACGTTTCTGTTCTTTGAACCATCAACTTTGAACAAGTGGCGTATCTCCTTTTGGTGGTATTGAGCTAATGCTTGTGACTGGTAATAGTCAACCAACACTTGATGATCTTCAGTCAAAATTTGATAAATCTCCTCATCCGACAAGTTCTGCACGAGCTTCTTCAACCTCGTCTTGTTGATACGACCATTAGACTTTTTATAGTCGTTAGGGTCGAGCACGTTTGTCAAAGATGGCTCATGTATCCAACTTTGCAACTTGTTGATAAAATACCAGCCATTGTATTCTACTTTGGTTAATGCACGATTTGGGTACTCAAATTTCAAACGCTGGATGATCGAGTTTGGAGCGTAGCATGGTACACCATTCAACATGGTCAACTTCAAAGGCGACAAGTGGTCTAAGTTATAAAAATGGACACGTCTATCGTTAAATACAGGGGCATCTTTCTTCAACACTGGCCCTTCATCCATGTCGTCGTTGACATTTAAGTAATAATTTGCAGTGGGCTTTGCTCCACTTGTGCTCAATCCAGTAATGTCAATGTAAATACCCGTATCAATATCAATAAATCTTGCATCTATGTGATTACCACGTTTTGAAATATGCCTATTATGCACAAATGTCCCCACTTCAATAAGAAACTTTCCAGTTCCTTCACGAGGATCTTCAATCACAATTGTCTGATTATAAAGCTCACCCAATTTAAGCAAGTGTTCAATTGGCATTTGCACATCCAAGTCATTGTCGAAGGGGAAAGTTCCTCCATTCCAATACCAACTCAACAACGGACCATGGGCAATCCAGCTAACTATGCCGTACTTTTCACTAAATTTAAACCAATTGCGCAGTAACCTTTCCAAAATGATTGACGTGCGATCAAAATGATCACTTAGTTTCCCATTGAAAAACCTCCAATCGTAGTGCCATCCGGAATCGTGATTATTGCTGTTCATATGTAAAGTGGCTTCCTTAAAGTACCGCGTTTCCGGGTTCACTGATGGTTTTGTCTCGATGGTAGTTACCATGGAGTTTAAAAAGGATTGTTGCATTTGACTAAGTGGCTCCTTGACTGGTTGAAGCTGGTTCAACTTTTGAGCAAGAATACGTCGATTATAAGTGAAATGGCTCTCTTGCAACTCGATTATTGGTTGTGGGCTGTATTTGTATCCACTATTTGGCGCAATCTGCTCAAACTGTTTTACCAAATCAAACTCTGTTTTCGTAGTCTCAGGGTGTCCTTTGTATACATCAAACAGCAAATCGTCACCGTAATCGTTCAAAAAGATTACTTTGTAGGGTAGTGGCTGATGGGTCAATAAGTACGACTTGCCTTGTAAATTTCTCACGTATTCCGTTGTTGTCACTTGCGTGTGTTTGAATTGAATAAATCCCGGTAGTTGCGATTTGTCATCAAAGCCCAACCTCTTAATCTCTTCTTCACTGAGATCTTTAGTGTTGACACACCCTACTCTGTTTGGATCGGCTTCAGCTTTCGATTTGACTCTTGAAGGTACAAAATTCATTTCATGTATAATATCCTGACACTTTAACCTCTGGTCAAATGGTTTGCTCAATTGCTGGTTCAAGTACGATAAGTCAACCCAGTCAGACCACTGAAACGGAATCAGCTTTGGAAGTGCATCTTGAGCTAAGATGTGATCAAATAACGAACCAAAGGTTAATCGATCGTCCTGGTAAAGAAGATTTGAGTCGGCCATGCTCTTGATTTCTTGTGGCGCTCTGACTAGTTTAGTTGTATGCTTAGGTGGTTCCATGTTGGTTAGTAGGTGTTCCAACTTCTTAGCGTAGTCTATATCAGTATTGGCTAGCTGAGGTAGCAGGCCCGAGCCATCCATGGGTATATGTATATGTTGAGTATCGATATTTTTGTTGTTGTTGTTGTTGTTGTTGTTGTTGTTGTTGATTGATCGTGAGAGAAAATAGGTTAAGACGTATATTATGTTGACGGCAAAGACGAGAAGAAGTGGTTTTCTAAACTTTCTTTTGTTTAGTAGCATCTTTGAAGTTATTGAAGATGTTTTTGGCATAGCGTTCTTGAAATGATCAGTGGAGGGTTTTTTAGAGCGAGCGTGATCTGTATTCTTCTTCTCTTTGTATGTATGAGTTACTTCACCTAGTCTGATACGTTATGCAAAAGAATGTGACGGCATATACTACTGCTAGTATTTAGGAGCGTGGGTAGCACAACGTATGTATGGTATGGCCGTGGTTGTTGTTTGTTGGTTGTTGTTGATATCTGGAGAGTTCTTGTGCGCGCAAGAAAACCAAAAAAATAAAAAATTTTTGTTGTTCCTGTCGTGTGACAACAACACAAGGGGAAAAAAGGACCCCTTAATATCTACTTCAGCTACATCTTCTCTGTATTTAACGAAAAGTTCAACTTAGAGTACTCACAACTTTACACACTGTGTAGGCACAATGCAGATTCATGTGAGAGGCTTGGATCCTGCTCTTATCCTTCGTCTCATTTTGGCTCCGCCTTCAAAATGCTAGCTGATGCATTAACCAGGTACACGATCTCACAAAATCACCAAAAGACTTTGCTTCTGTGACATTAACCATCAATTAAAACAGCAACTTCATTAGAACATGGCTTGGGTTTACCAAGTACTTTCACTGTCCCTAAAATACAAGGCTCTTCATAATGCTGCTTGTAAAGAAAACTTTGCAAGATCAAAAAAGAAAAAAAAAGGAGCATGGCTGCGGGGCCCACAAAATAAATGCACGTAAAAGAACCACCATTTTGTCAAGCCTAAGTCAAAAGCATCTTTCACCAGCACCACAAATGCACCACACCAAGCTTCGGCTGGGATGAAACACAGCTACACTTGTGGTAGATTTCTCCTGTTAATAGTTTGGAAGAAATCTTTGAGTCAGTAAAATGTGTTGGTGTTGGTGGGGGGGGGGGGGACTGCTGTTGACGCGGGGAACACTTGAATACTTACAACTAATTACTGCATCTCTACACCAATTGCAATCTTTTCCAAAAAATCCCAAAATCCTTCAACTTTGCCTCATTAATAGTATACAAAGATAAATAAATAAATAAATAGATAAACATAAATATACTTTATCAGTAAAAATTCATAAACAGCCCCCTATCGTTAACGTCATCATCGTCATTATTATTGTTGTGCACCAACAACGCTTCTTGCTGTTGTGGTAGTTGATGCAGCTTCTCTTTCTGTAATTGTCCGTGCATTTGCACATGGCTTGATCCCTGTCCAAGTTGTTGCTGCTGCTGTTGTTGTTGCTGTTGCTGTTGCTGTTGTTGTTGTTGCTGCTGCTGTTGTTGTTGTTGCTGTTGTTGTTGTTGTTGCTGTTCCAGATAATAGTTGATTTCATTAATCATCAATTTCTCCTCCAAGAAATCCGTCACCAAGTTGTATTCATCATCAATTCTCTTTGCTTGATACTCAGCAGTGTCAAACTTGAAACTGTACAACTTATCATTCTCTTGATACTTTGGCAAATCAAAGAAATTGCCCATCTTTTTCAAAGTCAAAGGTGGCGGGTGGACCGAAGCGAATCCGCCTCCACAATTATTATGGAACTTATCACTGGTGAAACTTGGCTTTTCATGCACCATAGTACTAATTGACGACCCAGTGGTTGTTCTCGTCAATGTACTCATCAACGAGTTAGTTTCATAATCAGAATATGGCGACGTTGTGCGTGACAAGTCATGAGATGAGCTCGATGAAGGCGTGCACAACTCTCCAAGGAAATCATCTTCTTCATCGCAGCAACCACCACCACCATCACCACCATTGATCAAATCACCATCTTCGAAATTGATGTCGCCATCGGAATCTTCTTCAGTGTCCAACTTGTGAAAATCCTTGTAATGGGCAAACTTCTGACTTCTGTACGTTGAAGTTGACGTTGATATGGAGCTTGAGGTTGCGCTTGGTGGTGCAGCAATTTCCACTCCGTCGGAATTTGGGTCCTTGTTGTCTGGTTGATCGAGATTGATAAATTCCTCAAATTCGAGTGTAGAAGCAAAAGGCGTTGAGGCTACAGTGTCAATAGTTGAGTTATGGCCCAGATTAGCTCGAGTTGGCGATGATACAGTTGTTGAGGTTGTTGTGCTGATAATCGAGTTTCTGGGAGCAAAGGTTGATATTTGACCTGATTGTTCGACATCGTCTGCAACGTTCTCGATGTTCAGTAGCATACCCCCATCTTCTTCACATACTTCAACAAAGGAACGTTTGTGAACTGCGCGTATTTCATGAGCCATCGAGTCCACCATCTCCTCTACATCACATTTCAGCGACTCGTTAGTCAATTTAGAGGTGATGGGAGGGGGAGACGATGTAGTTGTGATGGCTGGTTCCTCAGATGCATTTGACAGTGGTGACGAATTATTCAAGACTAGACTTTTTAAATGTTTATACTCGTGGATCAAACACAACAAGTTGGATTTTAGACAAGAGTTTTCCGAGTCAATGATGGAGATGTTTTGTTGCAAAGACGTGGGAGTTGACAAATCAGGGTTCAAGTCGTTGGCGCAGCAATTGTTTTTCTTGGTACTTTTACGAGTGGTTGAGGGGGTGGTGGTAGCAGATTTTTTAGTGGTTGTTGGTGCTGCATTTTCTCCAACTGTATCCGAAGCAGATAGTGTCTTTTTAGTGCATGTTTTCTTAGCTTTCAACTCTTTTAGTTTCTTTCCTGGTTTGGGTCTTGGTGGTAGTACCCAATCTTTTGATGTTTTCACTGTCGTGCATTTCTCTGCAGGAAACGTCTTATCATTATCTGTATGCGCTTGAGATTGTAGCGACCTGTCGTTGACAAATGGCTGTTGCTGCTGCTGTTGCTGCTGCTGTTGCTTTAGTATTGGAGCGGTTGTTGTCATAGCTGCTGTGATTTTTGTTTACAAAGGAATAGCTAGAATGAGCAAGTTAGTATGTTAATTCCTTCAAAAACCAAAAAGGTTCTAGTCTTTGCTTGCTTCACCCCACGCCATCGCTCAAGTGTTTATGAAATCAATGGGTCCCGTAGCTGAAGAAAAAAAAAAAATTGGTAGTGCGGAATATCACGGAAAATGCGACATATTGAAGGTCCATCAACAACATCAATGGGCGTATACAAAGACTGACCCTTTTGCGTGGAATGTAGTAATACATACTTTCAATGGATCAATAGTAGTACTATGAGTTCAAGCTACAGTGACATAACTTGGTATATTTCAGAAATGGGCAAAAGTATGTACGTTGTGAATAAAAAAATTGCTGCTGCTGCCGCTGTTTAATAGAAGTTGAAAATTCTGAGCAATGCAAAGAGACCTGTGTGGTAGTGAGTTGAAAAAGGTGTGTTGTGTAATTGAGTGGAATGAATATGTGGTGATTGTAAACGTGAGTTGTTGTTGAATATGCCTGGGAGGAGGAGGTGAGCAAAGCTTTTGTTGAAATGTTTTGTTGCTTTGGTTTTGATGAGAAAGATATGATTCCAAATGTAAATGTTAATGTGTATATATATATATATATAATAGTGAAATTAAAAGTTTGAAGAATAAATGAATAAAACAAAAAAAGAGACAAAAAGCAAAAATGAAATCCCAAATAAATAAATAAATTGTCTGTCTGTTTGTCCTTTTTGAAAATTGAGTCAAGTGTCTGCATCTCGATTCTTTGAGGAATTTATCACACAAAAGACTACCAATCGATGAGTTATCACATACTTAAATCCATATGGAATCAATAAACTTTGCAAAGCCTACACTTGCAATTTGGACTGACTTCAACAGCTCTAGATGACAATAGGCAAACTGTTGTGCCCCCCTATTACATTGTTGCGCGTAGAGTGGAGACTCCGATAATAAAAGTACCATTATAATGTACAAATTTATAAATGCAGCGACAGCATCTGCACTTGCTCTATTCCGACATTTTACGATAATTTAGCAAATGACATCCTTACACCCATACATATATATAAATATATTAGTGCAGAAAAAGAACAGAAAAAGAAAAAAAAAAAAAAAAACAAAAGAAATGAGAAGCAAAAGTGTTGTAACAACTTATGGATTGATCAATTGTAAACACAGAGAGCAAAAAGTAACAACAACAAAAACCATCGCGTGCACAAAGTCCTAAATTTTCAATGTTCAATTTGAACTTTTGCAAACCTTAATGGTTGGGATACAACTTCTGTCAACGTGCCTTAGTCGCTGCTAAACTGATAGATAATAAGTAAAGAGATGCATACGCAACTACTACTGAAATGGAAAAGACTTGTGCCCATCCCCTGCTTTGACTTGCTTAATTTTAAGTAAATCCCCAGAGCAATTCAAGGAACTCAACAATAAAAGTAACATAACCCTTAAAGAACCAAGAAATACCACAAAGAGAGAATCTATATTAAATGTGAAGGGATATCCTTTGTGTGTACTCCTCTCATTTTACCAAAGAAAGCAGTTGCTGTGTGCTTTAGCTTTGATGTATCCGATTGTGCCATTTGTCGAGATGTTTATCCAGCACAGGGATAATGTAACGCAGCACAATACTCCAACGAAATGCCAGCTAATATCATCGGTGCACAAAGATGAATAAGACTGGATAGCGCGTTAATAGTGCGCTTGGACTTGTCGGACGGGGGCGTCTGCGTCATGCAAAAGCGGGCCCAGCTGCCGACTCTGTCACGCAGATGCTATTCGATTCTAGGCCCCCTCCCCCTCCCCTTCTCATGGGGTGCTCCTTGAAGCCTCTCTCTGTGCGCTCTGTATCTCTCTGCCCAATCTATTCAAAGTGTATTTATTAGTGAAAGGAAAATCCCGGATGGAAAGCTAAATCCGTAACTGAAGTTTTTGTGTAATAATTGTTTAATTTAATAACCGAAAATTCTATTCCGAAAGAACAAAGATAGAAAACAAGACATAACAACAAAACGACAGTAGCGTTTTCTTTCAGAGGATCCAATTTTAGCCAAAGCAAAGACTAGACGCAAGTAAGAATAGGGGAATTAATCATTCTTTTTATTTTCTTTCACAATCAAAAAGATCAAATTACTGCATCATCACGCACGGAATTCCATCTCTTTAGGTTTCTTTTTTGTTTACGAAATTTTCAGACCTGAGGAATCCACAAGCATACATAAAGTTGGGCCAACGCACTTACTTTGCGTATGGTCCTACATTTTTGCACCGCTTCTTTAAACTCGTTACATCTATGTAGAGAGGTTTCATTCATTTCGCATGCCGTGAACTGGGTTCCTCCACAGAAGAAAAAAAAAAGAAAAGGTTATCCTAATTTCGGTCAAAAAGTACAACGGGTCGGCTCAAGTCTTCCTCGGTAACATAAATTAGTGTCGGATGATTCATTTCGTGTCTGATAATTGAACACGACACACGCCCACGCCCACGCCCACGCCCACGCACACGCACACGAAAAGAAAAGAATAAAATAAATAATACAGACAGACAGACAAAGTTGTTGAAACAATTGAGCATTCCAATCTCCGTGGTGTTGATGGTTTTAGCTTTTCCCGCTACACCGAAGAACAAATTGGAAGAAGTATAACGGCTCTTCTATTATAGTCATTTCCATTTGATTGGAAAACAATTTTAGCTCGTGTAAGGGGGTCTGTGAGATTGCGAACAAGACCCTGGACCTACGACCATCGTCACCTTCACCCCTTCCCTCTGCTCTGATGAAAGAAATGACATGCCAAATGAAGCAACCCCCCCAGTATTTCATTCTGCCAACAGGTATACAAGGACACAAGATAATTTATGACTGTCGGAATGATGAATCTCTTTGAGTCATTCGCACACAGAAGAAGACTCCTTTCTCAGGTTTTAAATTTTCCGTTGATATTTTTGCGCGACACGCTGGGTAAGGCATTTTGTGTAACTATTAGTTCTTTATTACCCCAGACAAAACTGAAATTGGATCCTGCCTAAACAGGCAAACCCTCAACTAGTTTGTGTACATGGTTGGTTATGGACAAGGCCGATATCAATAGACCAGTGACTTTCCAACGCACTCTGCTAGCGCAGTATTTACGTCACGAAATTGCTCTATAATCGTGTTTTATATTCTCTTTCTCTTTAACTATACACACATTTTATATTTTTATTTTTTTTTTCTTTTTTTTGGAAAACAATTCTGCTTCTATATATATCCCCTTGATTTATTGTTGAATTGGCATGGAAGTAGATGGTTTCAAAATTTCTTCGTCAATAGTATTCACCTTCCAAGCAGCAGTAATAGTCTTTGGTTTAGTCAAGAAAGTGATACCAGCCTTTCCGTAAAAGTTCAAGTCACCCAAGAATGATCCTCTGGATCCAGTAAATGAAAACATTGGCAATGGAACTGGGATTGGAATATTGACACCAACTTGTCCAACGTCAATTCTCTTTGTGAAATATTGTGCGGATCCTCCGTTTGAAGTGAAAATGGAAACACCGTTTCCGTACTTGTTTGCGTTAATCAATTCAATAGCTTCGTCGATAGTATCAACATTAACAATTGAAAGGACTGGGGCAAAAATCTCCTCATCATAAGCCCTGATACCTGGCTTGACATTGGTCAAAATCGTTGGAGCCAAAAAGTTACCGTTGGCAAATTTGGCGTCCTTTGGTTTGTATCCTCTACCATCCAATTCCAATTTGGCACCACTGGCAACTGATTCTTCAATAATCTCTTCTGCTCTCTTCAAAGATTCTGGGTTAACCAATGGACCCAAGTCGGATGACTTGTCAAAACCAGATCCAGTAACCAACTTGCTAGCGTCCTTAACAATGTCCTGGATCCATTCCTTGGTTTTACCAACTGTAACCAAAACACTAATGGCCATACATCTTTGACCAGCAGCACCAAAAGCGGCACCATTCAATGCATTGATAAATTGTTGCTTTGGAGCATCTGGCAAAACAACCAAGTGGTTCTTGGCACCCAAGTTAGCTTGGACTCTCTTACCCAAAGCAGAACCCTTTTCGTAAATGTATTTACCAGCCTTGTCACCACCAACAAATGTCAATGCTTTAATTCTTGGATCCTCAATCAATTTGTTAACGGTGGCGTGTTTACCATGGACAATATTGATGACACCTGGAGGAACACCAGCTTCAGCAGCCAATTCACAAATGATCATAGCAGCACCTGGAACTCTTTCCGATGGCTTGATAACAGCAGTGTTACCAGTGACCAACACTAAAGGCAATGACCACAATGGAACCATAGCTGGGAAGTTGAAAGGACAAATGGAACCAATAACACCCAATGGTTCTCTAATCATCTTGGTCTCCATATCAGTACTAACTTCCAAAGTTTCTCCTTTCAAGTCATTGGTGATGTTACAAGCCTGTTCGGCAACTTGCAATCCTCTAAGAACATCACCTTGCGCATCAGCAAAAGTCTTACCTTGTTCCAAAACAATCATACTAGCCAAACGGTCCATGTTTTCTCTCAACAAAGCAGCAAATTTAAAAGCAATACCTTGTCTCTTGATGATGCTGGTGTCTCTCCAACCAGGGAAAGCCTTGTGGGCACTTGCAATAGCCTCATCCAACTCGCTTTCAGTAGATTGTGGCACTTTGGAAACAACATTGTTGGTGGCGGGATCATGAATATCAAACCATTCAGTCGACTCAGACTTGATAAACTCATTATTGAGGAAACTTGGGGTCAAGTATGGTTCAGCACCACTCTCAGTGTGGTCTTTTGGGTATGAGGTGAGGGTTGAAGATAATGAAATGACGGATTTTGATCTGATGGCTTGCAAGGCTAATGATTGTTTGGCCACTTGGAGTGAACCCTTGGTTCTCAAAACTCTAGACAACATGGTGACAAATTAGAATATGTATATTAGTGGGTGTGTGTGTGTGTGTGTGTGTGTGTGTGTGGGGAAGGAAAAGTGAATGAAATATTTCGAGATTCAAGTTTTAAGGGAAAAAGATAGTTTTATACTTCGTTATGATTTACTAAGTGAAAAAAAAAAAAAAAATTTATGTGTGGTTTTGTAGGATGTCGATATCCGCTATTTCTTATTGTCCTGCATATACTGCTAATCATTTTTTACTTGACACAGACAGAGAGAGAATTGTATGCATCTTACTTTGCGGGGATGTGGATGTATAAAAAAAAAAAACATGGGTGTCAATTCAACATATGCTGCTACGATACCTGAAAAATACAATTAGAGAGATCGAAAGTCAATGCATCATACTGATGTCGTCATGGTGCACATTTACTTTGATGTTGGGTGATCATACAAATTGTGTTGCTTTATTGAGTGAACGTTAGCCCTGGGTATTAAAGAATGAGCAAAAAACAATAAATAAATAAATAAATAAATAAATAAATAAATAAAAAATTGATCTTTGTACTTTGCATTGTGATTTCCGTTTTTTTTTTCTTTTTCTTTTTTTCTTTTTTCTTTTTCATTTGTCGCTACAGTGCAAGATAGGAACTTTAGGAGGGGGGGGCTTCACAATGACGTTTGTTGAGGCCCAGCAACTCTGGGGAAGTTATATAAATGGGCTTAGTTGGTAGACCAATTTTTAAATAACTTTTCACATAGTGTATTTTATTCTGGACAACCGTTGAACGCCATATTTTGAAGAAATAAGAATATTTTATTTTTTTATACCGGAAATTGATGCTGAAGTCTTTACGATGTAAGCTATATTCACAACGCAGCAGCTTCTTTGAACCTTTACGAGAATAATTACAGCGTCCATTAATAGGTTAAGAAAAAAATAAAACAACTCACCGTACTACTAACCCCTTCTTTCATCCTCCTTGTAATATTTTTTGCAACAATTTTTTGTCTTTCGCGTTACCCGCTATTTAAATTCGCCGACATATTCCGCGTTTATCCGTCTCCGCATCGATTGCAAAAATAAAAGTAAAGCACAAAAAAATTGAATTCTCGCTCACAGTGATTTTTGTATTGTAACTTTTGGTATCTGGGGTAAGGAACAAAAAAAAAAAAAAGAAAACAGAAAATCACCCAGACTGGTTATATTTCGCTCTCTGCTTTGGTAACAGTATCTCTAAACCCACTAGTAAGCGAATTTTGAAATAGATTGTTGTAAGGACTCGGGGGAAACCTCTGAGTTTTGCCAGTTGAGACAAAGAGTTGGTTGAAGACATAATAAAAAAAAAAAAGTCTTTTTTATCTTCCTTAGTTGTTATTCTCAAAAGAAGATTTGAAGAATTAAGTGGGGAAATAGAACCCCTATTTATATGTTTTTGAATAATCTTTGCACAGTATGAAGAAAACCCATGTGGCCTTGCTGGCAACAGAACTATCCTCTGAAGTTCACCAGTGCAAGGATTAATACTATATATAGACTTGTTGTCGTGCGATCACAACTCTCCTTCACTTGCAGCCAATAGTTTCACTTGCAACGACCCAATTCTTTCAACGTATTCTAAAACCTCATCTCTCATCTTTTCTCTAGCAGTTGCATCCCAATTTTCATCTTCAACAAAACAATCACTATACATTTTGAACAATTTCTTGATCTGTGCAATTTCAAACTCATCCACAATGATTCCATTTTCAGTAGCCTTGTCAAACAATAGAAAGGCAAACTCGCGATCATTGTTCAGGAGAAATCCCAATATGACAGACTGTGTGAGCAAACCCTTTTGAGATGAACCGTCTTTGACCTTGCCCGACACTTGATTGACATAGTCATTGTACAATGCCAATCCATCATTAGGATTGAAGTAGGATTTAACAAGGATGAGTATTTGCAATAGTTGAATTGTCAAGTCTGGTGGGATCATGGTTTCGGCCATTGTTTTGAAAATTTCCTTGTCTTGTTTGATCGCTTGGTACGCAATTGCCTTCACCATGGCTATTTGAACATTGGATATGCCATACTTGACAAAAGTTTCATACTTTTGGAATACTTTCAATGCTTCACCAAGATTGTTTTGAGATATACCAAGTACTTCAACCAATGTTTTCCTTAGTACCAAGTTTTCTGCTTGAACGTCAATCTTTGACTCGATGATGTATTTTATAATTTTTTGATTCAACTCGTCAACGTCCAACTTGAGATGAGCTTTCTTGTACATATCCTTTATTTGGTGCAATTGAAAGTTGCAGATATTGAGAATAACTGCGTAGATCCATGGCTTTATTGTTTCCGGCTCTTTGAACCATCCCTCGAAGCTTCTCAATAAAGCGAATTTTGCCAACGGATCATCATAGTTTGCAAACACTTCTTTAAGTAGGGTCTCTCTGTCCACACTGACACTGGTGATCAACTGGTTCAACTGGGTCACATCTTTACGACGAAGTAACGTGGCATACAAATCCTTGAAATGGGCCTCCTCTATTCCCCCGAAATTCTTGTTCAAGTACTCAACAATTCGTTCAATTGAATGCTCCTCATTGCTATCAAACTCTTTAACTAATTTCTTCAACACCACTTTTTTAAACTCACCACTTGTTTCTGGAAAATGATGTTTTTCAAGTAGATCAAATGTATCAAACACTCTTCCTGGGTTGATGTTGATGAAATGTCTCAATAGGTACTCATCGGCTATGCCAAGCTGTTCCATTTGGAAGTATGTACCGAAAGTGGGTATCAATTGTTTGTACAACTCCGTCTTGTGTGGGTTAGCAGATTTCGCAATGGCATCGACTACTTTGACTCTTCCTTCTTCATCCTCATGATTTATCGATGGGTGGACAACATCATCTAATTTTATCAGTTGGGGATCTTTAGCTAGTAGAGTGGATAGCTGTCTATGGAAGCTACAGCGTGTAGGTTTAAGCACTAACCTCAACATGGATGCTCAGCTACATAGAAAACAGAGCTGTCAATCATAATTTTTTTTTTTCTTTTGTTATTTTTTTTTTTTATTTTTTTCAATTCTATACATTTCTATACACCTCTCTCTATTACTCCGTTTTCAACAACTTTTCCTCCATTTTTGCCAACATACCGACCCCATCAAAGTACTCTAACCACTTATCAGCTACCTTGAACCCACCCAACTCAGTATCAGTATCAAATAGCTTTTTGATGTACTCGTCGTATCCGATAAACTCATTCCTTTGCTCACATTCATAACTCCAACTGGCCTTGTACGCTCCTCCCAAAGCACATGCGTTGGGGATTTCAACCTTGTAGTTACCATTTGTGGGGCCAAAGATTTGTCCCATCTTGTGAATGATACTGAGGTTGTTGGAAGCACCACCAGCGTAGTAACACTTGTTTGGACGTGCTGTCAAAGAGTCCACATTTTGTTCTTTCCCATCAGTATACAATTTACCAAACCTCTTGGTCACTTGTTGATACAATTCATTTGCCTTGGATGTGGTGTCGAAGTTACCTTTTGTATTTGCGTCGTGTTTGCGGTACCCGGATTTACTCAACATTGGCCCAGCACGTAACCTGCAGCTCAAAGTTTGACTTTCGACAATTGCCAATGCGTCATCATCGATATCAAACCCATTGGACCCCAAGTCGCAAGCGACTACTTCATAATCATCATCCGATTTCTTGTTCAAAACAGCACGAATGGTTTGTGCTGGTGCCTGTGGTACAATTTCACCAATTGGGAAATATATTCCCAACTTGCCATTGAAATCGGAGCTGTTGTCCAAAATCTCGTCAAATTTGTCCCAGGACTTTTGATCTTCAACGTGGTGCTTCTTGTTGATTTCATCTCTGGCTTTTTCTCTGGCAAGTGCTCCATTAGAATAACAAATCATACCCATATAATGTTTTGGCATGGTGGGGTGTTTGAACAAATGGTACTGTGACGATGGTTGGTAATTTTCTGTAATCAACAAGACCGTAGTTGACGTGCCCAATGATATCAAACAGTCGTTAGGCTGTAAAGGCAAGGACAAGATAGTGGCCAAGTTATCACCAGTAAATGAGTAAATGTTGCACTTTTTAGAAAAGCCATATTTTCCGACAAAGTAGTCGGCAATGGACCCTGAAGACTTGTAAGTGATTGGATTGATTGGACCCAATTTGGCCTTCAAATCATCAATTGCTCTTTGGTACTTTGGATCATCGTTTGAAACACCGTCAATCTTTGTGTGCACACCAGCAGCAACTGCAAGCAACTCATCACTATAATCAGACTTGTTTATATCGTACACATTCATTCCACATGCGTCACTCTGTTCCAACTCAGTAATCTTTCCCAACAAGACACTTGTTACGAATGAGCTGACTAATGAGATTCTCGATGTTGATTCATACTCCTTCCCATGTGATCTAGTGATAAACTTGCGTATTTGCAACCCTGTGAACCGTAAATGAGCTCTAGAGCCAGTGGTTTTTGCCAACTTTTCCTTTCCCACAGCGTCATGAAAAGCTTTGGCCTCTGGGAGGGTGGAGTGGTCCTGCCAATTGGGAGACATTTCCCACGAAAATGCACCCTTGAGTTGTTCACTCAAGTTTGAGCTTGGTTTCAAACTCTGCAATTCATTGTTTGCATCGTGTGACCAGTACACGGATCCGTGTTGTTGTCCCGAACCACTGATTCCAACCACTTTTTCAAATGGAAATCCGTCATTCTTCATTTGAGCGAATAGGTAATCAATGGCATCCAACCACATGGCCACAGGACTAACTATCTCGCCACCGTCCCCTGCAATCACTCCTTTATGTATACCATACTTGTCTTTGAATTGGGAATCGAATTCAACGTTGTAGGTTTGCAATGGGTCCAAATGTTCATTGGTGATGATAATCTTCAATTGCTGCGTGGACAAGTCAAAGCCGAGAAATAAGTGATTTGATTTGGAATAGTCTGCCATCTTTCCTAATAAAAAGAGAGAGTGTGTGTGAGTGTGTGTGTGAGTATTGAGTGTTTGATAGTCTATGAAAATTGGCTAATCTGGTGTATCTGAGTTATGAAAATATATGCTACTACAAAGAGAACAGAAGGTATTTATATATATATATATATATATACATATGTGTATGTGTGTGTAGTTGAAAACTTTGGGGCAAGTATATTTTTTCTTTTCTTTTCTTTGTGTCTCTTGTTGTACAACCCGTTGCAATATTACCCCAAAGATACAAGATTTTTATCCCTCTCAATACTTGATGTCCAACCATTGGATTGGGGGAGCACTGTTGAACCAGAAGTTTGGGGCTACTATCAATATTAAAACAACGAACTGAGCAGCAAAGGCGTATGACAAATATCGTAATGAGTTGGTTGCGATACCAACCACTAGTGAAATTATGATATTGACAATTGATGCATAGTGTATAATTTGTTCTACTTTCGGTTGGTTGTTGATGGTGACTGGAAATTCCACAGCGGCAAGTATATTATCCATTCTGTTGTTGATGATGACAATGATGTAGTTGTTGAAGTGTGACTATGATGCTCAATTGTGTATTGAGTTGTTGTGGGTGGTGTGTTAATTTTTTTCTCGACTCGGAGCAATTATTAACGTTGTTGTCAATTTTGGTGATCAGTGTCGCAAGACACGTGTTTACGACAATTGATACTACTCTCCCTCTCCGCTCACATATGGTTTCGATAATAGACACTTCTTACAACATTGAAGACATCTCCATAAGCCCCACTATATTTCTGACTATCCTGTACGTCAAGTAAGACATCTCTCCTCTGCCCACGAAAAAGACGCGACATCAAAACTCGTACGATTCAGCTCGGACTACTATTGTGGGATTTGTACACAAATAAAAAAAAAAGGAAGAGAAGAAGAAACGTTTGAATAAAGAAAGAGAGAAAAACAAAAAAAAAAAAAATGAATTTTTCAGCACAGATCTCCGAGGAGGTTACAGGATCAATCAGCAGCTGGAGAACAAATAGTATCCATTCGTACAATCAAGTCAATTACTCTCCACATGAGCAAACAACAAGTCCTTTTCATTGGCGATCTAAACCATTCGCTTCCTGAATTCAAAAAGTTTCAACAAAAGTATGAGTGTCTCGAGTACACTTTGACCACGAGGGATCAATTTATTCAAGATTTGAAAACAAGATTTTCCCATATCAGTGCAATCTACGGTGCCTGGCTCGGATTCGTTCCAATATCTGGCCTAAGAACAGTTATCGACTACGTACCACCTAGTTTGAAAGTTGTGGCTTTTTGCTCGGTTGGGTATGATCATCAAGATGCACAAGAATTAACCCAACGAGGGATTGCAATGACAAATGTTCCCAGTGATGGTGCAGCTGAGCCGGTTTCCGACTTGGTTGTGTATTACACAATCACTGCGTTCAGACAATTACACATGTATGCGAAACACCATCTTCTGACTATTCCCGACACTATAGACTTAAGATATAAGCTTGCCAATGAAGAATTCAACACAAGGGAAGGAAAATTGAATTTGAGTCTGGGGAAGGGGTATGACTTTGGTGAGAAAATCAACCAGAGACCAAATTTGAGTCCTAGGGGCCACAATGCTGTGATTGTGGGCTTTGGACAAATTGGACAATTGATTGGGAAAAAATTGAGTCTGCTTGGAATGAACATTGCGTACGTGAAGAGGGCACAGTTGACTACGAAACAGGAGAATGATTTGGGGTATAAAGCCAAATATGCGCCAACAATTCTTGATGCAGCAAAGCAAGGACAAGTCGATCTTGTTGTGATTGCATGTCCAGCAACTCCCGAGACTCACCATTTAATCAATGAGGACGTGATTGACTCCATTCCCAATCCATTTAGGATTGTCAACATTGGGAGAGGCACTGTCATTGACGAGCAAGCCTTATTGGATGGATTAGACCGGGGCAAGATTTTGTTTGCAGGATTGGATGTGTTTGAAAATGAGCCTGCAATTAATGAACGTTTAATCAATCGTGAGGATGTGGTGTTGACCCCACATATTGGAGCCAGTACTTTGGAGAATTTCGATTATACCGCAGTAAAAGCGCTTGAAAACATTGACAATATCTTGGACGGAGGGGCTGGTGTTAGTAGAGTTAACTAGAGTGTATAAAGCAGTGATTAAAAATAAAAAAAAAAAAAGTATATTGATTTTAAACGACAATGTACTTTAGATGTGCAGCTTTTACTGAATTTGTTTGTAGTAACTCCAGCCAAGAAGATTAAATGAGTATGTATCATGATTATTTTCAAGAAGGTTTTTGTATATTGTATGGCAGAAATATTCGATTTGAAAGAATTAGGGCAATTTGACCACACTGAAGCTCTTAATCTGCACTGAATTTCACAGAGAATCCCGTACAGTATTTATCTCGAAATGCAGCCCCAACTGAATCTCATGAAATAGTATGTTTTGAAAAACAACCCAATGTTTCTAAAACACTTTGGATATCCCAATTCTGAGTAACATTTGTGTTTGAGTATTTCGCATTTGAATTTGGTTAAAAATTGGGCTGGTTGTAATAGCCTCTTTCTCAATTCTAATTGTTGCAAAAAAAAGAAATAAAAAAAATCATTGTCGTGTCGTGAAATGAAATAATGTGACATCCAATGACTAATTTCAATCTCCTTTTTTTTTTTTTCGCCGCGCTGACTCACTTTGGATAATTTTTCATTATCATCACACTCCACACAATTCTTTTATCAAAGGCTGAAGACAATTTTGAAAAAAAAAAAAGAAAATAATATGATCAACTTTACTTCTTCCCACAAACCAATACCCAAAACATTCTACACAAGTCAATAATGAGTCCTCAACCAGTCACTCTTCATTTAAGAGCCGAAACTAAACCATTGGAAGCTAGGGCTGCCTTGACTCCAACCACCACCAAACAATTACTCGATGCTGGATTCAAAGTTTATGTTGAAAAAAGCTCGCAATCCACCTTTGACATCAAAGAGTATGAAGACGTTGGTGCAGAGATTGTTCCTGAAGGTTCATGGAAAGAAGCTCCCAAAGATCGTCTTATTTTCGGCTTGAAGGAATTGCCAGAAAACGAGACTTTCCCATTAGTCCACGAACATATCCAATTTGCTCATTGTTACAAAGATCAAGCTGGGTGGGAGACTGTTTTGGGGAGATTCCCAGCTGGGAACGGAACCTTGTATGATTTGGAGTTTTTAGAAAACGACCAAGGTAGAAGAGTTGCCGCTTTTGGATTTTATGCTGGGTTTGCTGGTGCTGCCATTGGTGTTTTGGATTGGGCATTCAAACAAACTCACGGTGATGATGAAGATTTGCCAGGTGTGACACCATACCCAAATGAAGACGCTTTGATAAGTTATGTCAAGGAGCAATTGCTGAAAGCATTGGAGAAGACTGGCGGTAAATATCCCACTGCGTTGGTTATTGGTGCTTTGGGAAGATGTGGATCTGGTGCTATTGATTTTTTCAAAAAAGTTGGTATTCCAGATGAAAATGTTGCTAAATGGGATATGCAAGAGACAGCAAAAGGTGGTCCATTCAAAGAAATTGTTGACTCGAATATTTTCATCAATTGTATTTACTTGTCAAAACCAATTCCACCATTCATCAACTATGAGAGTTTGAATGTTGATGATAGACAATTGACGACAATCGTTGACGTTAGTGCTGACACCACCAATCCTCACAATCCAATTCCAGTGTATGAAATTGCCACTGTTTTCAATGATCCAACGGTTGTGGTCAAAACTGAAAAGGGTCCCAAATTGTCGGTGTGCTCTATTGACCACTTGCCAAGCTTGTTGCCACGAGAAGCGTCGGAGTTCTTTTCCAAAGATTTGATGCCAAGTCTATTACAATTGCCAGAAAGAGATACCGCACCAGTGTGGGTTAGAGCTAAACAATTGTTTGACAAAAATGTTGCCAGATTACCAAAAAATTAACCATAGACACTTTTTATATAAACGTACAATTACTCAAGAGTAACATTGACTTTTCTTTTCTTTGACTTTTTACTCTTTTTCTTTCCCTTTTTGGTTGGTCCTTTCATAATCGATTTGATTTCTTCACCATCTGTTTCATATTCCGACTCACTAACATCGGGCTGCTCTTCCCCTTTCAACTCATCTAATGAACCAAATCTTCTCTTCATTGTATCAACTTTCTCAACACTTTCCGGTGCACACACAACACAGTTTAACCTTTCCCCTGTATCGTAAACTGCAACTTGATCTTTCAAGGTCAAGTTCCAAACCACAATCTTACCATCTGACGAAACCGATATCAAAAGTGGTACGTTCTGTGTATCTTGATTTTGCATAAAAGTAATACCTTTTATACGATTGGTGTGGCCTCTGAGGGTGAAAATAGGCTCAATAACTTCAGCTTTGTTGTCCAAAATTTTTTGCTCTTGGTCTTCAGCGTCATCTCCAATATTGTTCAACAAGGTTTCGAAATCGTAAAATCCAATTGACCCATCTCCAAAGCCGATAACCAACCACTCTTTATCATCAATTTTTAACAAGTCAATACACATCACTGTTGATTTGAACTTGTATTTTTTCACAATTTTAGCAGTAGAAGTCTTGTACAAGAGGACTTGATTGTGCAACCCAACGACAAAGTAGTCACCAGTGTGGCTCCATTTAACAAATTCACCCAGCTGTCCTAAATGATCCTTACCTTTTATTTTCAAAACGGCTGCCTTTTTGGCTGTCATCAAGTTCCACAATCTGATCGTCTTGTCTTGCGATACACTAATAGCAACACGCCCACTAGGATGTATGCTCAAGTCATTGATTTTGTCAGTGTGCCCTTTCAATGTAGCGAAAATTTCCCAGTCCTTGGTTCTCCAAATGATGATTTTCCCATCTTCTGATCCTGACAATAGCCATCTTCCCGAAGAAGCATTCTCTGCCTCCTCAGTAGCCTCTCTTGAAAATCTCAATGCAGTAATTGTACCTTGGTGGCTCAACAAAGTGCCTAGCTCCTTCCTTTTCTGCAAGTCATAAATCCTTATATGCTCATCATTTGATCCAGTGACTAAATATCTCTTGGCGAGGTCCATGGACTTGATCGACAACGCATGAGCTTGGAAATGGAAAATTGGCTGGAAAATGGGTTCTTTGGTTCCAGAAGGATCTAGAATCACGGAGAGACACAACAAGTTGTGCTCATACGATCCTACAAATATTCTAAATTGTACGCGAGATGAGGCAGTGGAATTAGTGGTCGAGGTGATTGTGGAATTGCTTCCCTTGAGCGCAGATTTGATTTCCTTTTCTTCAAAGTTAGACTCGGCCTTGTTTTCCACTTTCAGTTGTGTCTGAGCCATACTGTGAGAATGTTAGTAGTTGTTTAAAATATGTGCGATGGCATGGGATGGGATGATGAGATGCGGAAGAGATTTTTGATTCTTTTTTTTTTTTTCGATTCTCTCTCCCCTTGCAACAACAACAACAACAACAACAACAACAGCTACAGCTACAGCTACAACAACAACAACAGCTACAGCTACAAGGCGCGTCTACAGTCAAATCAGCAAAGAGCCACTTGCAGGACAAGCCAAACGCCACCTAAATTCGATTCTTCCAACCACACCGAAATGGGTCAGAATCAAAAAACACCACAGCAGCACAACTCCACACTCTACATTTCCCCTATGCTCAATCGAAGAAAGGAGATTTTCAAAACACCACCCAATCCAGCTTCCAAACAACCCAAACTTTTTGAATCGCCAAGCTCTTCCAATAAATCGCTGTTTTTCAACTTGGACAGATCGTCTCACAACCTCACAGTGCAAAGCAAGAGTGATGATTCATTACCCGGTATGTCTGATGTATTGACACCAATTGATCGGTTGCGATTATGGAGACACGACGCAATCACACAGCATCAGTATAACACTGCGGAATTTCTAAGTGACAAGATTTTGGATATAACACATGATTCGAATGATGCATTTTGGCTAGCACAAGTGTATTTCAACCAGGGGAATTATCTACGATGTAAAGATTTGGTGTTGTGCAATGACGAGTTTGCTAAAAGTATAATCTGCCGTTACTTGGCGGGCTATAGTTTGATAAAGTTGGAATTGTGGGATGAAGCCTTGGATGTGATTGGTGAAACTAATCCGTTTGATAAAGACGACCGATTGAAGAACGACGATGGAGGAGTCAAGTTGGAAGCATCAATGTGCTATTTACGAGGGTTAGTTTACAGTGCTCAAAGTAACTTTGAGAAAGCCAAAGAATGCTTCAAGGAAGCTTTGAGGGTCGATGTTAAATGCTATGAGGCTTTCAATGAACTAATTTCCAATAGTCTCATGACTCCGAATGAGGAATGGGAATTTGTCACTAATGAGTTGAATTATCACGAAATTGATAGCAATGATGATCTAATTAGGTTGTTGTACACCACCAAATTGAGCAAGTATTTGAACCAAGACAAGTTCAACGAAGCTGAGCATGTTCTCAGAGAAGAATACGACTTGAATGATAACTGTGACTTGCTATTGAGTCAAGCTGATCAATTATATGTTCAAAGTAATTTCGATGCTTGTTTGAATCTTTGTGAAAAGATCTTAGAGAAGGATCAATACAATTTCGATGTATTGCCCAATTACCTTAGTTGCTTGTACGAGTTGGGTGGCAGAAACAAACTATTCTACAAAAGCCATCAGCTAGCAGAATTCCATCCGTCCAACCCCATGACCTGGCTAGCCATAGGGACGTATTATCTCTCGATCAACAAAATCAGCGAAGCAAGGAAATACTTTAGTAAGGCAACTATCCTAAACCCCAATTTTGGACAAGCTTGGATTGGATTTGCGCATACGTTTGCTGCAGAAGGAGAATATGAACTGGCGATCAATGCTTACGCTTATGCGGCGCGTTTATTCCCTGGTAGTCACCTACCCATGTTGTTTCTTGGAAGTACGAATGTGAAATTGGGGAACCTAAATCTAGCCGAGGAGTACCTCAAGAATGCCTATCATTTTAATCAACACTGCGAGCTCACACTTAACGAGTTGGGGGTTCTTTATTTCCACAAAAACAACCTCATCTCGGCTGAATCGTATCTAACTGCTGCATTGAAAATAGCCAATCGCAGTTCCAGGACTTGGGTATCGATAATGACGAATTTAGGCCACGTTTTGAGAAAACAGGGGAAATTGCTACGTGCGCTTTCCATTTTCCATGAAATTTATGGTAATGACGCAAACATTGCGTCCACTATAGGACTTATACATATGAAGCTTGGTGAGTTTGCTGAAGCGATTGAAAACTTGCACAATGCGCTTGCTATTGAGCCGACCAATCAAATAGCCAAGGATTTGTTGGATAGAGCCTTGAAAGAAGCTATAGCATCGGAGTAAGGATGAGCGCGGGTTTACGAGTTGAATTCACAAAAGCCGGAAAAAAAAGTGATGTGGCGAACTGAGCGGACCATGAAACGATGGCTCTTTATTGAATAGAGAGAGTGTTCAAATGAAGTGTAGGAAATGAATGGTGCTATACGTCATCAATTCCCAGTGACTCAAATCTCAAATCTCTCTCGACCAAGTTTACTAAATCTTTCGCCACTTCTTCTGTTTTTAAAGTTCGTAGTGCCTTAGTTTAGCAAATATTTTTTTCTTGGCGGATTTTAATTTATTTATTTTGTATGGAGAAAACAGAAAAACAGAGAGACAGAGAGCGGCTGCCCACATGGGGGGATCTTCTTTCCTTTGCTAAATAGGTATACCAGATTAGATCTTTCTATGGTTTTAGACTTGGATTAATTGGTGCCACGTGGGATATGTCGCTTTTTCAATAAACTGTTATGCACAACACAATACCTCACTGACTTGTTAGTTGAGCCCTCCCCCATTACGGCTTGTCATGGGTTTACTCTGTTTCTCCCACGACATTGAGAAACAGATTATGTTGCGACACTTTACACAAAAAATTTACAGCCATCATCTGAATCAACTTTTTACTGAGCAACGATAGCCATACTCATACTCAAAGAACTATAACAAAGCAATAGAGCAGCGAGCAGCGACATTTCCTCAACAAACTCATCTTTCAACGACACTGTTACTCTGCTCACTGTTTCCAAACACACACACTCTCTGCTCCACGGTCATGCCGCTATCATTTAGACATGTCAACTACTTTGGGTATGGTATCTACAATGATCTCAAAACACGGCTACCGTACTACAAGTCCGATTTTAAAGACGCCTGGAACTATCGAGTGATTCCGTCAACGCTATCGATATTCTTTTCCAACTTACTTCCAGCTATCGCTTTTGCCCAAGATATGTTTGACAAGACTGATAACGCCTACGGTGTGAATGAAGTATTGATGTCGAGTGCGATAGCAGGTGTTGTCTTTGGGTTGCTCTCAGGTCAACCCTTGTGTATCGTTGGTGTTACTGGACCGATATCTATCTTCAGCTACACGGTGTATGAGCTAATGACACCACGAGGGACCCCATATTTCCCATTCATGTGTTGGGTATACTTGTGGTCAATGGTGTTCCATATTCTTATTGCTGTTGGTAATTACATTTCATTCATGCAGATTATCAGTTTGTATTCATGTGATATCTTTGGCTTTTTTATCAATATTGTTTATATACAAAAGGGTATTCAAATTTTGTCCAATCAGTTCAAGGAGGTTGACTTGGCCAGCGGGTATGCCTCAATTATGATTGCGTTGTGTATGTTGATATGTGGCGTTGGCTCAGCAGTCTTGGGTAACTATCTACACTATTTTAAACCTTGGGTTAGAAAAATCTTTGTTGACTATGGGGTTGTTGCGTCTGTGATTTTCTTTACTGGGTTCATTCACTTTGGTGGTAGATTGGATGATACTACATTTGCAAGATTGCCCATAACAAAGTCGTTCCAACCAACAGCATCTGGAGATCGTCGTCCTCATGGGTGGTTTATTCATTTCTGGCCAGGAGAAAACATTGAAGTTGGTGATGTATTTCTTGCTATTCCCTTTGCCATATTGTTGACGTTTTTGTTCTATTTTGATCACAATGTCAGTTCATTAATGTGCCAATCAAAGGAGTATCCTTTAACCAAACCAGCTGCTTTCCATTGGGATTTCTTATTATTGGGTATAACTACTGGGGTAGCTGGTCTTTTGGGTCTTCCACCACCAAATGGACTTATTCCCCAAGCTCCCCTACATACGGATTCCTTGGTGGTTTATGATAAGTACGGCAAGAAATTGTCAGTTGTTGAACAAAGAGTTACAAATACTTTACAGGGCGCCATGACATTTGTAATGATGACGCGACCATTTCTTATATTGCTTGGACTCGTCCCGCAAGCTGTGTTGTCTGGTTTATTCTTTATTATGGCGGTGACTGGTCTACATGGAAATATTGTGACGAATCGAGTCCGGTACTTTTTTTTGGATAGGGAGTACATTGAAAAAGACCCGACTTGTCCTCAAGTATGGAAAGATATTCATGCGTTGCCTAATAAGAAGTGGTTTTATGTGTATACGGTATTGGAGGTGATTGGCGGTGTTGGTGAATTTGTCATTACCTTAACAATCGCAGCTGTTGGGTTTCCTGGAGTGTTGCTTGCTCTTGCGTTTTGTGCCAAGTGGGTATGGCCGTTGATTATACCAAGAGAAGATTTGGATCGTTTGGATGGTGAAGTTGCTGATGAGTTTATATTGAAGAACTTCACCGTGGCTTCTGATGAAAAAAAGAGGCGAAAGAGGATGAAGTCGGGCGACGAGGAGAACAAATATGAAGGTGAGACTGAAGTTGGTGAATCGACGGAGGATGTGATGGCCAGTAGTAGCAACTAACACTAAACCCCCCTCCTCCTCCTCCCCCCCTGCATGTGGTTACATATTTATTTCATATATAGACATAGAATTTCCTTTTAATTTTCAATAAGTGATAATCTTCCCTAACCACACAACCTTTCGCCCACCCACTTTTTTTTACTATGTCATACAACTTCTTGAATAAAGTAGCGGTAGTTACTGGCGGCTTGTCAGGAATTGGCTTATCAACAACAATCAAGTTATTACGCCAAGGAGCAAAAGTAGTTGTTGGTGATTTGGCGCATGAGACAGACATTGATTCCATAATTGACAGAATCAATACCCAATTGGCTCCGGGGTCTCCAGTTCATCAGAATTTGCGATTTCTTCGAACGGATATCGGGGAGTGGCTGGATAATGTTAGTCTTGTTGATTTTGCTTTGGATGAGTACAAGGGTATTGATTTGGTTGTTGCCAATGCTGCAACGTTGCCGACATGTAAGGCAAGTTCAGCTCAACTTGACGCCCTTCCCAAGATTGAAGAGTTTAATAAAACGGTCAATGTAAATCTTGGAGGGACATTTGGGTTAAATACATTGTGTGTAAATTACTGGAAAGAGTTCAACCGACCAGGTAACATTGTCAATGTTGGTTCAATATTTGGTCATAGAGTACTTGATCCAAGTTTGATTGGTTTGAGTTGTTCCAAAATCGGCATTTCTGCATTGACAAGGTCTTTGGCCAAGGAGTTTGCACCATTAGGTATAAGAGTGAATGAAGTATGTCCCGGTTTTGTAAACACGCCGTTATTGGAAGCAGCTTCAAAATTGAGACACGATCAATTTAACAACCCTATTGAGGCTCGTATCCCCATTAGGAAGATTGGTGATGGTGATGATATTGCTAGTGCAATTTGTTATTTGTTAAGTGACAAAGCTCAGTATGTTACTGGAGTATCCTTAGTTGTTGATGGTGGGTATATGTGTACATAGAGTGACTTTATAGGGGTAATTGGTAAATGCTTATGAAGAGTATGACGGGTTCCGGGATTTATTGCGATTTGATGATCATCAGAAAACAAAAACAACTTTGCACGTACATTACGCAAAATACACACGGCCCTTCTACAGGTTTCTCTCTCTTCCCCTCACTCAGGATGTCGCTGCAGCTCGAACGAACAAGAATACTACACTCGTTGGAACACGACTTCATAGCTGATTTATCACAACATCTATACTCATCATTTCTTCTACGTCGAATCAACCCCAATTTCCCACTACCGCGATGGTCCAAATGGCCAAAACAGTTTGACAAAGTACCAGTACCAAGTCAAAAGTATGAAGATGACTTGATTGATGCGAATGAACTCAAGTACGAGCATGATATTGATGTAGATCAATCGGTGTTTCAGATGGATAGGACTTGGCAGGTGGATGTAGCTAAGAATGAGTCAAAATCGAAACTGAGGAAACGGAAAAGGAGAAACGGGGAATCAACTACTAGTAAGAAGAAACATTTACAGGAGAAGGAAGCGGTGGCTAAACCTGGAGGTAATTTGATTGGTCTGAGTGATGTTAGTGACAATGATAATTCTATCGAGGTCGGTGATGACAATGACTCCGCCAAAGACACCAAAGACGATAGTAGTGGCAGTTCTGATGATGACGATGCACCTGAATACGACACGCAACAACTACTTGATCCTCGGAACAAGATTGTTGAAGTTACATACACGGAACGGGTCCCCCTGGCCAAAATCTGTCTAATGAATGCAATTGGTTCGAGACTTGCATCCAAAATTAGAGCCAAAATTACACAACTTAAGCAGTCGGGCGAAATTGACTCGTCACTTGAAATATCCTCTGACTCATTATTATTAATGTCGGGAAATAAGGCCATTGTCAGTCACGTTGCCAACCGATTCAATTCAATGTTGGATACTATATTCGATACGTTCTTATTAAAGGACTACCCGTTGAATTGGCGTCACGTTCTTTTAGCTGGAATGATTAACGACCGCAAGAAGCATCAGTTTAGCCCAAAGATGTACACAAAACTCATGTACAAGTGTGAAGATCTTTTTGATAACGTGGATAACGTTTATGAGTTTGAGGATGCGCGAGCGAGGGAGGAAGCGGAAGAAAGGGGCGTGATTACAGAAAGTGGTGGGTTCAATGTGGTGAAGTATTTGGAATCGTTGCGAGATGAGCATGTGGGGCCAGGACAAAAGGATTATGCCACATTGGCAAAGGACTATCTTTGTGATTTGAATAAAGATATAAACTTTGAAGCTCGGTTGAAACAAAACATGTTGAATATGATACGAGGGGATGAGAATTATGGGAATCTAAAGAAACGGAGACGCCAAACAAGCGAGGCAGATGGAGTAGAGAGTGAAGAGGAAGAAGAAGAGGAAGAGGAAGAAGAAGAGGAAGAGGAAGAAGAAGAGGAAGAGGAAGAAGAAGAAGAAGAAGAGGAAGAAGAAGAAGAAGAGGAAGAAGAAGAAGAAGAGGAAGAAGAAGAAGAAGAAGAAGAATATTATGATGGTGGTAGAAATCCACAAGACGAACCAAATGAAAGAAATGAAAAATATGAATCCAACTTGACGCAACGGCATCGTGATCTACTTCTACAACAAAAGGAGTTGCAAGATTCTTATACGATCAATATATAAAAAAAGATGGGTTCTTATTAGATTAAATTATTAAGTAAAAGCTCTATTTTATTTTGAATCTCGCCCTGTAGCTTTAAACCAGGGTCCAAATTAAACTTGAAATGCAAATATAAAATAATAAAAAACAAAAAAAACTCTCGTCACCATTCGTTGCATCCATGTCCTGATGGCAAACAAAGTAAAAACAAACGCTTCTGCCTCCCTTGCTTATTTAAGCTCTCTTCTCATATGTATCGTAAATTTCCGTTTCAAAGACAACATCCCAGAATCTACTACTAACACCGAAACCCAACTCGTAATTCTTGTAGTGGTGTTCCAAATGATATGTCTTCAAATCTTGATAGAATTTTGGCAACTTTGTATGGTGCAACATGTAATGTGTCACGTCATACATGATGTAGCCTAAAGTACCACCGGCAAAACCTGAACAAGCCATATAGAATGGGAAGATGGCAAAAACCAACTTGTAGAAAGGATAAGCAAGAATAATAAATAATGCCGGTGGCAAAACCAACCTGTAACCATCCATCGGTAAGTAGTGATGAACACCATGTAAAAGGAAATGTAAAGTCAAAAAGTATGGGTGGTCGGGTAACAAATGGTCTACGTGGAAGATAAACCTGTGTAAGCAGTATTCAACCAATGTCCAAACACATAATCCCATCACCCATAAACTCAATGCAATAATTGGGTTTTGATTCACCAACCCCACGTAGAATATGTACATGTTTGGGGGTATCCAAAGCAAAGGCACCACCCACCACGGAGTCAATGAAAGAGGTTCGAGGAAATTTCCAAACAAAGGCGCAGACCCCTTTCCATAGTGTCTAGGTCTATGGACTTGATCAAGGTAAAACTCCTTGGTATAATTGGAGCGTAGTAATTGCATCAATAAAGGTTTGTTTAAATCTAGGAACTTGTGCTTTTTGGCATCTTCGGCAAAATCAGTTTGGATCGATAACTTTTCCAATGCAGGTAAATGATCATGGAACGTGTACATGTCAAATTCATTACCCTGAGAGTCAGTAGACGTGACCAATTTCATTTCAACTGGGGTCTTGTTTTTGTTGTTGATCAATTCCTGTTCTTCCATTTCGGTGGCCATGTAACCAATCAACATATCATCATCCAACATTTCGTAAGCGGATTCAGAGTGAGCGTGGCTCGTGGCATCAGCCATAATTTCGGTGATGTCTTTCCCAGCGTATGGTAAGATGATGTCAGCTCCACCTGGATGTTCGTTGAGAAACTCAGTGACATTGTAGATTTTACGCTGGTACAACGTAACCCAGCAGTCCTTTTCGGTGTTGTGCTTGGCAACCTCGGATGAAGCAAGTAATGGTAAGCTCTTGCTGTTTGTACTCATGGTATTTCCTTTTTCTTTTTTGGATGGAGTTGGGGAGGTGATCAAAACGGTTCAGTATAAAGGCTATGCGATGGTTCAATAGACAGATAAATTTGACAAAAGAATGTGAAGTGGATGCCCTTGGTTTCGATATTTATATAGTAGGGTTGGAGTCGTACTAAAGTCGGGATAATATTGGTATAAACAAGTATACACTGTTGAAGACTCTTGTTCAATAGATGCAGAAGGGTAAGGTGATTCTTTGATTTATCATAAATCATCTGTTTCTAGAACTATAATACTGCAGGGTAGTGTACTTGTACCCAAAACAAAAGAAATTTAAAAGAGTAAATAAAAACAAAAAAACAAGAACGCATATCACGTGAAGCAAAGATTAATGAATTTCAAAGCTTATTCAGCACATCTAAACCAGAAAAAGGTCAAGGCAAGTACAATTTGAAATATGTCTCAATGCTCTGTTCGAGAGACTTTCAGAAAGTCTGTGTGTGTTTTTTCAATGATCGATGGACTTTGACGAACTTGAATCCATTACGCACCAAGCACAAAAACTGACAAAGGCAATACAAAAAAAAAAAAAAGAAATTCATGACACGTTGGAAAAACAAAAGATCAAAACGTGACATGTCTTGTCGCGAGATGCAAAGTCATGACATTGAAATGGAAAATAGGGGTAATCAGGTAAACCCTATCTACAAGGACAGGATGGTTGCAGAATGTTCCGTTGCCGTCGCATTCTACCCCCCCCCCCCTACGGATGGGGCTCATCCCAAACAGCTCTTACAAAGAAGATCTACTTTGCTAAAGCTCTTCAAAACCATTCATCTGTCTAAGCAAACATCTATTTTCGGAGAGTCCATGACGCTCTATATAATTCCTCTATTCTATGCAGTAAGTCTAATTCGCTCCTCGGCAGGGAGCGATTCCCCATCTACTCCTTCTCCACCACTGCCCATGGAAACTCGACGTCTTCTACTTGAGAAACCCGTGAGAAATTCGTCATCGTCTTCAACCACATCTTCGCCAAAATCAACATCTGCTCCACTATCGGTACCAAAATGATCAATCACATGTTCCTCCTCTTCCCGTTCAACAACATCTACATCAGCATCTTCTCCTTCAGAATCTACCATAGTTTCATCCTCCTCGTCACTTGCATTATCGTCCTGTGCATCCTCTTGTTCTCCTTCCTCTTCTTCGTTTGCACCAGTCATTTGTTGCTCCATGTGCAAAGTATGATCAACCAAATTCAAATACGCATACATGAAATTCGACAACAATACCTGTTCACGTAACGACCTTTTCGGATTGGCCAACTTTAAATGCGATAATCGATAAATTGCTCGTTCAACATGCACTGGGAACCGATAATCGAGCATAATGATTGTTGATTGTGAGGGTGGAGGTAAAGGGAATCCAAATGCCGAGTCTGTGAATTCAATCGGCTGGTTGGCTTTGGAAGTACGTTTGATGGATTTCTTCAATTTCTCTTGAATGTCAATCTTGGCCAATTGTTGTTGCTCTTTAGTCAATGCAGCATCTGAAGGATTACCATCTTCATTAACTTCACCACTTTTGGCATCAGCGAGTGGTGCAACGGCAATTGTAGAAACAGCCTTTTTCTCTCCAAGAACTGGATCTTCGACATTGGAGACCGAAACCTTGCCTTCACTTGAATTTGAAGCAACTTCTTCAGTGACTCCACTTGGCTTTTCCTTCTTCCTATGACGGTACCGCTTATGTTTCTTAACCGTCAGTTTCTTACTCTTTAAGCCATTCTCAGTTGTATTTTCAGCAATGTCATCGCTAGAATCAAGACTATTGATATCGATATTTGCCAACTTGCGATCCTCATCAAAACCTTTTCTTTCTTCTTGCGCAGAAGCTGCTGCTTCATCATTGGCATTGGTACCAAACGAAGCTGCCTCGGCATCCCGCATAGCATCATCATCACCTCCCGCTTTGTCCACTCTCACTGATTCCAAATTCAAGTTTTGCAAAAGTGGCGCTTCTGACTCCACGCTGCTGACAATGCTCTCTGCATTATTACTCGATTGCGGCAGGATCATTTCAGTGCTATTCCTTCTCAACGAGGATTGAACCATCTGAGTCTGCTTCAGCTGCAACGAAGGTGCTGGTGGTGACACCTTGGCACCTCCCTCTTGGCCAACCAATTTCGTCTTTGAACGTTTCTTGAACAACCCACTTGTCTTTTTCTTCAAACCACGCGGATCATTAGAGTCATAGTTAGGATCCTGACTATTGACGGTCACTCCAGAATCCTTACTTTCTTGTGAATGCACTGAAGGTAAACTGGCATTGGACAAATTAGCTTTCGACTTCTTTTTGAACAACTTTGACAAGACATTTTCCTTATCTGGATTATGTGCCGAAGTGGCATCACCTTGAGGGAGTTTCTCTCCAACTCGGACATTTGATTCTCTCTCACGTTTGCTCGATGATTTTTCAGGGTTGGAGAATGATCGCTTTGACAATGGTACTTTTGGGTTAACAGTGGTATTTTCAGTCGCTACCTGTGCTTGCTGCTGTGCTGAATCAATAGACGACAAACTTGACGATCTTTCTCTCAACCAATTCCAACTCTTTTTCTTCCTCAATGATTTGTCACCATCTGCAGCGAGTTCACTAGACGTAGGAGGGGTTAAGTTATTACCACCACTCAAAATTCCAAAACTCTTTTTCTTTTTCAAATTCTTGTCATCGTCACCATTCGTGCCCATTTTCATGCCCATTTTCTCTTCATAGTTATTCGAGTCGATAATTTGTACATTACCTTTATTGAATAACTTGGTGTTGACTTTAGTTGGTTTGGAGCTCGTTTTAACACGAGACGAAGTATCAGATTGAACTTGGGTATAGTTTTTCAAAAATGGTTCATCTAGTTTACCTTCAACTGGCGGCGTCAGTGGAGATTGACTCCGTGACAACTGCAATACATCCTTAAAAGTATCACCGGATGGTGGGCCATGCAACTCTTGGCCATCTGTAAAGTCCACTGCAGATGGAACAAGAATTGGCTCATCATCCAAATCAGAGAAGTCATCATCAACATCAACATCTGGTATATTTGCAAACAAATCATCATTAGCATTACCATCTTCTTGTTCAGGTGTAGATTGCTTAAGTGGCGGATCATGTTCTGGTGTAGACTGTTTAATTGGTGGTTCACGCTCGAGGGTGTTTTGGGTCTGGGTATGTGCGTCAATCGTACCAGTCTTGTCATATCCAGCAGAAACTACACCATAAGTTCCATGATGATCCTTTTTCATTCCCAATTCACGCAAAGCCTCTTGTTCTATACCTAATGGATCATCAGTAGATAAGTCCTGGTAACTAACATCAAAGCTGATCTCCGATTCAGGTACTTGTTCAGGCGGATTCTGATAAGGGTAATTTTGCTGTTGTTGCTGCTGCTTGGACAATTGTCGAACTTGATAATGCAGTGGAGTTGAAGCCTGTTGCTGTTGCTGCTGTTGCTGCAGCGATGATAACCTGGCATTGCTTTGACGCTCTGGTAATCGCTTATCCTTGTTCAAGCTCTCTTTGAACTCGTTAATCTCAGACCTTAATAAATCCAAGTTTTGATGTAACTGCTTTGACCTAGGAGGAACAGAGCCACTTGGTCGTAAAGATGAGCGAGATTTGAGTTCAGTACTTACTTGCTGCTGCGGGTGAACCTGGTTTTGTAATCGAACGTTCTGAGGATCCTTGGAGCTGGGAAATAACATTGGCACATCCGGTTGCGGCCTTTGTGAAGACTGCCGTGAGTGGTGTTTGTTCGTAAGACTGTGATGGTGGTGTCTGGACTGCTTCGTAGGGGTTTCCACCATAAAATCATTGATATTAGTGTTGGATGCCGACATGAGCTTCTTCTCCGACTTCAATTGGTGGTGAGGTCCAGTAGACTTCACTTGTGGTTGTGTGGGGAATGGGTTCTTAACCTTGTTGTGTGACAAATGATGAGAATCCTGGCGACTACTGAAGTGCTCCCCAACTGGACTGCCATGCTGAAAGGGGGATCGATTACGTTGACCCTGCAACAAGTATGGTGAGTGCTGCTGACGCTGCTGGTGAGGCAAATCTGGCAAGTGCTTGGCATCACGGCTTTGGCGATGTTGCTGGTATTGTTGACGCAGGGGGTACTGGCGTTCATCCGGATGTACATTCCCTTGTGGAGTAATGTCTCGCCGTTGTATTTGTGGGGTATGTTGATCCTGGTTTCTTGCATGTGGGTATCTATTCGAATAGTGAGGATCTCGTTGCGTATGTCTTGGGGAGGGTAGCCTGTTTTCAAAAATTGGAGTACCAGGGGGAGTTCCTCGAGAGTTGGTGAACGAGGTGTTCAGTGTGTGAAGTGGGTATTCAGATGACACTTGTCCCCTCTGCTGCGTTTTCTCCGAATGTGTGTCAGCATCTAGTTTTTTATAACTAAACAACAATTGAGAGTCCCTCGTTTTGTACGCTCTTTGTCCAGCTGGCTTGCCGTGGTGATTTTGCTCTTTTCTACTCAATGGCAGAGATTCTGGCAGTGCTGAAAACTCAGAATCTTTCTTCCTGTAATCAGTCCTTCTACTCCTCTTTAATGCAAAATCGCGGTGTAGATCCTGAAGGGGTAAAGTGTTTGAATAAAAGGCTGGCTCCTCTTCCTCATCTAAATCCTCCCCTGATAGCGACTGATTAAATTGCTGCTGTAATCTTTGCTGTAAATGCAACGTGTTTGAGGTTCCACTTGTGTCGCCATGAGGTGGGGATCTATTCAACTCATCAATTGCCAATCTCTCAACGTCAGTATATCCCAACGAGTTTGATGATAATGTCCTGGCAATCGTCACAGCATCGCTTTTGTCCATGCCTGCCATTTTCGACAATTGTTGTAGCTCCGTGGTCAACTCTTTTAATGAAGGGTTTGAAAACCTCTTTTGTTTATTGTACCATGATTCGCGTTTTGTTGGATCTTTTGGTGGTGATGCTGATTTGGATGAGTTTAATGAGGGTGTTCTAGAAAGGGAACCGTTTTGTTGGTCTTGGTTAGCTTGCACTGGTTCTTGTAATGCATTTTTTTGGACCCTAATTGTTGTCGTTGGCTCTTCCTCATGATCGGCGATGGATGGTTGGCGAGATAAAGTTGACCGTCTCGAAATTGTTGATCTTCGTTTGAGGTTTCGATCCTTGATATCTTCGACTTGATGCTTGATCAATGTCTTGAACGATTCCGGGTTGACTTGTGGGTGTAATTCAGCCGGTAACCACACAGTATTTGATGCATCATAGACTTGGTCTTCTGAAGCGTCAAAGAACTCCTCATCTGTGGTTAGTATGCTGTCGTTGTCCATATATAGACTGCGTCGTTTAACTGGACTCGGCGATTTACCAGTGAATGATGATGGTGCATGTAAATTATGATTTCTACCCGGACTTGAACTATGACTTTTGACCGGCGATTTTCCCAAATCGTCTCTTTTGGAAGATGTGGAAGATGTGGGTGATTTGGAAGGGGATTTCGTTGGTGAGCCACTGGTTGA
Organism: Lodderomyces theae; assembly: GCF_024610275.1. Lineage (NCBI taxonomy): Eukaryota > Fungi > Ascomycota > Pichiomycetes > Serinales > Debaryomycetaceae > Lodderomyces > Lodderomyces theae. The sequence continues at coordinate 166,362 of NW_026261434.1, read as the reverse complement.
AGATAAGGACGAACTACGCGGATGTGCGTTTCGTGTATGTTGGGGTATTAGTTCTTCGTCGTAAAGCTCAGTGCCCCCTGGTTGTAAATGACTAGATGTAGCAAATGGGTCTACATCATCCATGGACCCAGGGGGGAGATCTGGGTCGTACTGCATCAAATTCCCAATGGATAATCGTTTCAATGCAGCCACCATCTTCTTCTCCTGCTCGATATCCTGCACTGCAGATTCATAATTGGGATCATTTTGAAATGATGAGTCTGGCAGATACATTTTCAATTAAATCATGCAAGAAGGAAAGGGCAGTGTGGTGTATATACAAGTGATCTATGGCTGAAAAGGTAAAAAGCAAATGTGTGTGAGTGGGGGCGATCTGATCGAACAGTTAAAGTGTATTTGAAAAATGAGTGACTATGGTGTTGGAAATACGGATGATTGCTCAAGAAAAAGGCTAGCTTTGTTTACCTTGTTGTGTTGTGTTAGATGCAACAAGGGTGAATTAATTTTGCAGTGGATCTGAAAGGGTTTACTAGTGAAGTTTTAGCTTTAATTTTGATTTTGTTGAAGGGAGAGAGAAATAAGAACAACAGACGAAGTTAAAAAAAAAAACAAAAAAAAAAATAAAAAATTATTTACGTGTCTGTGTGATGATGATGATGATGATGATGATGGTGAACATTTCATTTTTACACGACAAAACAACTAAAGCGACACTGGTTATTAAGATATTCTTATCACAAACAGCTGAATCTCTTTATGATATATGATGAGATGAGCAGCTCTAGTCCGTGATGAGATTGTTAAAAATGCTCTCGTAACCACAGCAGTATCTTCTATCAACTTGGCTCCCGACACACCCGCCAACTGTATTCTAAGAGTTCTAGTCTGATATTGGTCACCACGGCAGTATCTAGAACCACTCACGGATTGTACAGTTTCCTCTACTCGAATCTGGTGTTAATCTCTGTAATGCTGTGGAGTTCATTCCCTGTGTCGCGTACTTTATGGCCCATTGAGCAGACGAGAGATTAGCACGATATACCCCAGCTCTCTAATCAACTAGCTCACGATACGTGTGTGACAACCCCACGACTACCAAGACGTAGTATACTACTTTAACGACAACGCTCCTCGATTCAATGGTCAAGGTAGGGAATCCATAAAAGTTGCAAAACAGATGAATGATTATCGGAGACCATAGATTGAAATTTGTCTTGAAATATATCCAATTGGCCAAGTAGCCAAACATTGAAGTGTATGCAAAATGGAATAGTGTAGATATAACAATTGACAGTAAACCTATGGATCTGCTGTTGTATGATTCTATTGCATGATGGAAGTGGGCAATACCAAACAAGTACGGTGTGTACTTGACGAAATGTGGGCACGTTTTGGTGACGACTAGTAAAACCAACCCACGGTAGATGAGCTCTTCAGTCATTGGGGCAAATACATAGTCTCTGACATGATAGAGTATAGGTGTATTTGAAATATCATTCAATGTTGACTCAACATATATCTGCAATATTGAACACGCAAACAAAATATTGATAAACTTGAATGAGTACCAAATGCTGGCAATGTCATTAGATATGCTACCACTAGTAGTGAGTCCCGGAACCAATCCAACTTGTCGTATATTATTGATGAATGATCCTGGTATCAACAATGGAATAAAGAGGACGAGAACAGCACAAAGTAATGTAACTCGTTTCAATCTGTGTCGAATCACTTTAAAATTATTACGGTCCTTGTTTCGTAGATGTGTTGGTAGTGCAAAGTAGATTGCGGCGACATATGACGAAGCAATTGCAAGTGTTAGCAGCTCGTAAATCATGCTTTCTTCTTGGGGAAAGTGATGCAACGCGACATACATATTTTTTTTTTTTTCTGGTGCAATGTTTCAGAAGTCGAGAGAAGTATGGATTTAAATAAGACAGAAAACAATAAGGGGACTGTGGTAAATGTATCACGTCCATGTATCGAGCTGTCTGTTCATTGATCTGAGGTATTGCGCTCAGGTATTTCTCTTGATTGCCCAATAATGTGTTTTGTGTTTGAAACACCAACACCCTCCAACATTCTAGCGGTTCTTTCCTCGTTGTTCTGTCCATATAGTAGTACTAAACTGTATTCAGTTGTGCTCTTACCCTTTGTCACCTTCGTTTATAGAGGCTGTTCTTGTGTGCTGCAGGGATTTGTGATTCCGGGAATTTTGCAACTAAAACCAAAGCCGCACGTGTTACGGCTCATTCTCTCTTCTATAATCCAATCGATTTCTCCATATTACGTGTGACTCATTCGCGGTTAAAACTCGATTCGGCAAAAAAAAAAAAAAGAAAATGAAAAAGAAAAAAATTTTGTAATCTCCTGCATACAGCTCTCTACTTCTCGATAAGGGACTTTTCAAATTTTTCACACCAACACACACACTTCTACCCCCAATCTCTCTTTGCTTTCCATTCCCTACTCCCCCAAATGAGGCTACAATTCCATCGTTTGCTATCTACGACATCTCCATTACGCAGCACTTCCTCCACCACAGCACAGAACTTGACTGAAAAGATCGTTCAGAAATATGCTGTCGGTTTACCACCAAACAAACTCGTGCGTTCTGGTGACTACGTCACCATCAAACCAGCTCATTGCATGTCCCACGATAATTCATGGCCCGTAGCTACCAAATTCATGGGCCTAGGAGCTAAAAAAGTCAAAGATAATCGACAAATTGTGTGTACTTTGGATCACGATGTGCAGAACAAGACGGCCAAAAACTTGACCAAGTATGCCAACATTGAGAAATTCGCTAAGGAACAAGGCATCGACTTTTATCCTGCCGGAAGAGGAATCGGTCATCAGATCATGATCGAGGAAGGATATGCATTTCCTTTGAACTTGACGGTGGCTTCTGATTCACATAGTAATACGTATGGTGGTGTTGGATCGTTGGGTACCCCTATTGTGCGTACTGATGCTGCTAGTATTTGGGCCACGGGCCAAACTTGGTGGCAGATCCCACCGGTTGCCAAAGTTGAGTTGAAGGGTAACTTACAGAAGGGTGTCACTGGGAAAGATATTATTGTTGCATTGTGTGGTGTCTTCAATAATGATGAAGTCTTGAACCATGCTATTGAGTTTGTAGGAGATGGTGTGGAGAATTTGTCTATTGATTATAGGTTGACTATCGCTAATATGACCACTGAGTGGGGTGCGTTGAGTGGATTGTTTCCTATTGATGATAAGTTGGTTGAGTTTTATCAAGATAGATTGAAGAAAGTTGGCCCAAATCATCCAAGAATCAATGCTGCCACTATTGAATCTTTGCAAAACGATGGGTTGGCAAGTGACCCAGACGCGAAATATGCAAAACATTTAGTTATTGATTTGAACACTTTATCGCCTTATGTCTCCGGTCCAAATTCAGTCAAGGTCTCCAACCCATTATCGAAATTATCCAATGACAATATCGCAATCAACAAGGCTTACTTGGTGTCATGTACCAATTCCCGTTTATCTGATATTCAAGCTGCGGCTGACGTGTTGAAAGGTCGCAAAGTACATCCAAACGTTGAATTCTACGTTGCTGCTGCCTCGTCATTGGTCCAACAGGATGCTGAAGCTGCTGGTGCGTGGCAAACTATCATTGACGCAGGTGCTAAGCCATTACCTGCTGGATGTGGTCCATGTATTGGATTGGGTACTGGGTTATTAAAAGATGGTGAAGTCGGAATCAGTGCCACAAACCGTAACTTCAAGGGAAGAATGGGGTCGAAAGATGCATTGGCGTATTTGGCCTCGCCTGAAGTTGTGGCTGCTTCTGCTGTGTTGGGTAAAATCGGTGCTCCTGAAGAGATTAATGGTGCGTCAGTTAATCCATCACCAGAGATTGTCAAGAGTATTGATCTTCCAAAGAAGCTGAGCAGTGGTGATGCTGCCACTGCTCCTGCAGAGGAGCCATTTGCTGAAGCAGATGCTGTTACTGGATCAGTTGAAGTTTTGCCAGGTTTCCCCAAATCCATCCAAGGTGAACTCATTTTATGTAACGCTGACAACATCAACACCGATGGAATCTACCCCGGTAAATACACATACCAAGACGACATCTCACGCGAACAAATGGCACAAGTGTGTATGGAAAACTATGATCCAGAGTTCAAGACCAAGACCAAACTGGATGACATCATCATCAGTGGATACAATTTCGGAACCGGATCTTCTCGAGAACAAGCAGCCACGTGCATTTTAGCACGCGGCATGAAGTTGGTGGTTGCTGGATCATTTGGTAACATATTCAGTAGAAACTCCATCAATAATGCGTTGTTGACGTTGGAGATTCCTGACTTGATTGAGAAATTAAGAGTCAAGTACCAAGGTAGTAGTGAGTTGACAATCCGTACTGGTTGGTTTTTGAAGTGGGATGTTACGAAAGCCACTGTGACTGTTGTTGATTCTGATGCTAAAGTCATTTTGCAGCAGAAGGTTGGTGAGTTGGGTACTAATTTACAGGATATTATCGTCAAGGGCGGTTTGGAAGGATGGGTCAAATCTGAGTTGCAAAAAGAGGAATAGTTGTGAGGCGAGGAGGAGCTATAGTCTATAGAGAGAGTTTTGTAAATGCCATATTTATTTTTTAAAGCGAAGTTGTTGGAATCTCTCTCCAGTGGCGTCTTCTCCAGTGTAATGCATGGAACAAGGGTGCAAATTGCAAAGACAATATTATCTATCCCGCATTCAGATATGGAAACCGATTTTAAAAGATCGGCTTTGTTTGGTGTCGAAATGGCTGCGATACAAATTGTTGGCCTGCAACACAGTTCTACAAAATTCATTAGTGCACCAATGTAAGGCCCTACATGGATATGCGAAGTTTCAAACTTCTGAAATTTAGGAAAATTCAGTATTGTTGTCAAAAGGGAGAGCGGAAGCAGACGGGTGAATTTGCCAAAGAAAACTGCAGCCGAGTAAAGGGGATAAAGACAATAATAGAACTTTGAACGATTAAAACAGTTATGATATCGTGTACGCATGTCTAGATATATTGCTATTGTTTTAGACTACTGCTTCTAGAATCGTTGGTAGTGTTTTGTTCCAAAAGTAAAAGGCAATATTTTTATTTTTTGTTTCTATTGTATATGCATCTTTTATCGTCAAACATGGAGGGGAGGAGGAGGAGGGAGATGGGTGTCTTTTGAAACTCGATTTCAAGTCCCTATTCCTCACAACCTCTGCCTAGAAAAGAAATAGGAGATGGGGACTGATTGAAATGTAGGGAAGTGAACGTTGACATGCCGAAAGACTAACTTAGTGCAACGAAAGGATTAAAAGTAGAAAGTAAGGTTTCTAATTTTCTATTGCAGAAAACGGTTTTCTCGTTAATTTAAAGTTAGTTTTGTGAGAAAATTCTTTTGTCTTTTGTTGCTTTTTAGTGTTTTTGGACACTGCCCCACTACCACATTCACTGCCCCCTCCTTTCCTAATTAGGAATAGTAACAATGCAGAGATATTCCTATAGCTTTTGTTTATATCTACGATTTCTACTGTCTTTTATTTGCTTGTAGAGTGGAAGAAAAAAAAAAGGGGAGGGGAGGGGGGTGAACGGGTGGAGCTTATGCCAAGTGTGAACTTGCGCTGAAAGAAAACTAATACTCTTTCGTGTACACGTGTTTTGGATGATAGACAGTAAAATAGTTGAGGCTAGACTTGTAGCCTGCACAAAGGAGATATATACAGCCATTTCCATTAGCAACAACTTATATATCACAGAGACTTTGAAAGGAAACCGCATGTCTCCTCCCCTGACACTCCTCTCTCACTCGTAAAAAAAAAATTGGTTAGGAAATCATTCCGTGTAAATACTTAGCCTAAATTGCTGTTCAAGTTTTTTCAGTGCATAATGAGTCGGTTTTAGTCATTGAAAGTTTTACCGCCAATAGTAACGGACTTATATAATTCAATTGCTTCCGAATGTATGACGGGGTAAATATAATATCCAATTCTGTTGTAGCACAAAAAGAGGTTTTCTTCACTCATTTGTAAAGAAAGTGTGGATTTTTCCACTTGCTAGGTTGCTTCTTTCGCTGCTTTACTAGAGGACATTTTCTTTTCCTCCTTCGTGAAGCAAGCAATTCTAATAAATAGTTAACAAAGTGAAGATGTGTTACGCTTGGATGATAAAAAAAAAAAAAAAAAAATAACTTGTTAAAAAAAGAGGCATAAAGAGAGTGATTGAGTGAAAAAAAAAATGGAAGAGGGGTCAAAACATGGTCACGTGTATCATACTACGTGAGAAGTGAGTGTGATAAATTTTTAAAGCTGCTCTGCATATAGAAAAGAAAGTGTCTGTCTTTGTGTAGTTTAGAATATTTCTGTTTCTGTATTTGGTTTTTTGTTTTGTGTAACTACTAAATAATTTCAGTTTGTCTTGTTATATGCAGGATATCATCAAAATTTTCTCTCCGGCACGCACACACACTATGATGCACATACTACACGTATACCGCACATTTAATGTTACATGGCTTTTTATTATATATTACTACACTGTCTATTAGCATATTTATATATATATATATATATACAATGATTTAACTCCTCCAAATTCTTCAACACATTCAACTGGACTTTTATCTCTATTTATTCTCAGTCTTTTATGCTTTTATACTTCTACTGATCTCAACTAATTTCATAACTACAACAGACGGGCTTCTGTTAAACACACTTCGAGCATTTCATCATTCTCCAGTTACCCATTCACCACTATTATTTGCTTCGCTAGACGTCACTATACAGAACAATGGCTTTATTCACCACATCAACAACCAACAGCAGTAAATCAGCAGCAACAGCAACAGCACCATCAACAGCAGACGAGACCACACTAGTCGAAGGGGCATACAACTTGTTAGACTCACTACTATTCTACTTGATGAACTTGATGTTGTTTGTTTTATTGTTTACTGACTTGGTATTAGACTTTATCAACAATTGTATATACGGATACAACATTGTTACTTGTTCTTTCAAACACAAGTTGTATAACAACATCAATTAGAGGGAAAGGAAAGGTTTTGCAACTACAGGATGAAAAGTTTTGGTTTCTTATGCAAATGAAGAGTACATAGGTTAAGATAGGAAGAAATACACATTTTTGATTTTGGAATTGAGAGACCTCTTTCTTTCTCATTCTTTCTCTTCTTTTCGTTCTCGGAGTTGTGAAATAATTTACGCGACTACGTATACCGACATTGAAATGATATTCAGTACCATCATCAAAAGATTTGGAGCACCTCAGTATACACCACTCTGTTGCCACTAAAAATTTACAACATGTAGAGGCTTTTGGGCTTAGGTTGTGCATTGCAAGCGGAAAAGTGATGATGCTGCTGCTGCTGCTGCTGCTCACACTCTTGTTTTAGTTTTTTGTTTTTTGTTTTTTTTTTTAGTTGTCGTTACACAAAGGGCGCAATATACAGGTCATCATTCATACCCCACATTTCACTTCAAACCATCATCAATCATCCATCATCATCGATACACAGAGCTAATAAATCATCAAAGACTTACTATTAGGTAGTTATATACATTTTTTAGCACATAACCATACATATGTACAATAAAGTCAACCACACATTAGTCAAAGACAAGAATGTGGTTATATAATACGTCTCTGCAAAATATTATTATCAACACATGCTCTCTCATATGCTGTCCTGAGTACCGTTCCCCTCTTTCTTTTATTTTCTAAACCACGCCACAGTTGTACTACACAAATAACCCCTCTGACTAAGCTGTATTTATTGATTGAATATTACTGTTCATTACTATTGAACCCCCTACATCATTTGCACCCACCATTTGCAGGAATTAAGCAAATGCAACATGCTTTGTTACTGTTTAAGTGTCTAGTGACCACTTTAAGCAAAGAAACAAAGAGCACAAACTCTTCTTACTCCACAAGTTTAGTTTCTATAAAACTCCGATAGTTAAACTATATCCAACAGCAACAAAAATCTAATGGAACTCCGCTCAAAGATGGAATCGATCCCGGTTCCGGTAGAAAGTTTTATTTTTTTTTCATTCCAATCTCTATTCATGGCGGTTAAAGTTTTTAGTAGTACGATACTGAAAAAAAATTCGTGTTTTCTGTTTTGGTTTTCCACCAAATTAGACAAATTCAATGAAGAAAACGTTTGAGAGAAAGATGGATTGATGTTTCCATTAAACAATAGAACAAAGAAGAGCAAGAAGAGGAATTGGGAAAATATGACGTAGGTGATTTTGAGGATATTGGCTACGGGTGCGGTTCGTCCGTTTCATCCGTTTCATCCAAACTCTACAGTAGTAAATCTTCCTTATTCTCAAAACCTTTTTTTTTTGTGGTTTGTATTTTACCCCACAAATGAAAATTGCGCAATTCACAATAGAGAGAGGAGGAAAAGTTGCTGCGAAATTTCTTCATTTTATTGTTCGATTGCTGATTTAGTATTGCTTAAACTGAAAAGGGAAATTTGCCAACCACGGTGATACTGATTACGAATGTAAAGTTTCGATAACCAGTGCTCACGGGAGCCAGACACCACGCAAAATATTCAAAGTTGCGATTTTCCCCCATAGTTAAGGTCATTTTTCAAAAAAACGTCGATGACATAACTTCTAAAGTTGGTGAACAAATTTAAAAGGTAGACTCGTAGTATACTTAAAGGCAGTCCTATTAAACAAGAATTTTGACAGTAATTATTGATCCGTTTCTGAAAATTGTGTGGTTTGGCGGCAATGAGAACTTCTTCTCATATTCCATGTAAAATTAGTGCAAATTTAAAAGTAAAATTGCAGCAATTTATAAATCCATTCGCAACACACGTCTTTTTATGAGTGAAGGGACCTTTAAATATTCACTAGAACCCACTGCAAGAATTTTCATATCAAATACTACTAGTAACAAGTAATGGCCATTCGTAAAGATTGGAAAATGCCTTTTTAGTGTGGCGTTTACCATCTCGAAATTGGGGAAAACCAAGGGAAATAGATTATGTGTTTCTCCTAATGAGTATATACAGAAGAAAGAAAAGTTTATCTTTGGTACCTTAGAGCAGTACCCTGCCCCGAAGATGTTTCAAGGGTGTTTGGTAAATTTCCTTCTCTCTATCCCGGTGCCTCGCTAAACGGCACCCAATTTTTCTTTTTTTCTTCGCTGTAAGCGCACTTTCACCAATTAGGAAACTGACCCGCGTAATTCCAACTTTCCCGCGAGTACTTAACGTTAGGGGACAACACGCAAAATCTTCAACACTTTTTCCCACACACAAACCTCGCGATGGATTGACGTTAGTGGATTTTGAAAACAACTGTAACCATCAATTACAACCACAGCCAAAAAAAATAAAAACAGAAAAAAAAATAAAATAAAAGTCGACGAAAAAAAAAGGGAGTTCTATGAAACCGTACGGCACTAAGGCAAGATTTGTATCCCCTCCCACGTGTTGATTAACCGTTGGCTCAAGATACTTTAAAAGGATCAAGGTTCATCCATAAAGCGCAAAGAAGAAGCCATAACTACAACACTACAATACGCCACGAGGTTAATTATGTCGCCTACACAGATTGATAAAGCCCCAGAACAATTCAAATTGGTCCATGTGACTGAGCAAGAGAATATTAATTTCACTAGATATCAAAACAGTCTTGCTTGGAAAGGAGCATTAACTGAGGACGATTACGTCTTGAGGGAGTATGTGTTGAGCAAATCGAAAATCACATCTTCTGGGAACAACAAGCTTTATGTATTTATGTTGAAGTCTACATTTGATAATGAACCACTTTGCTCAATTGAGATGCTAGTTCGTGATAGTTTGAAATTTGAATACGATAACGATGGTGCAAGAGTTAGAAAGTCACTGGTGTTGAGTGGATGTATTGGTGGTGTTTTCACTTATCCCCAGAAGCGCGGTAAAGGGTATGCTAGAATCATGGTTGACAAATTGGTGCAAGTTGCCAAGCAGGATATTGTCGGTCCTGATGGGTTTACGTTTTTGTATTCCGAAATTGGTGAATATTACGCCAAGAATGGATTCAAGTCGTTCCCCGTTGACTTGATCGATATTTCATTGAGGAATGTTTCACAGGTGGAACCACCACAAGTGGAATACGAGTTGATTGAATACCACCAGTTTCAAGAGTTGATGGATCAGTACAAAATTTATTTCGAACAAGATGTCATTGCTAAAGTTGAACAAGATCACAAGAGTCGGGTATCTATCAATCCCACATCTGATTTGGTTGATTGGTTTCATTTGAGAGCCAAGTTTATCACATACAAGTTATTCCATGAACAACAGGGACACGTTGTAGATTTCAAAAAGGAGTATGACACGATCAAGGATAGCCTCGTTCACGAACCAAAGGTATTTGGCTTGCAGTTGAAACAGAATGGACAAGTGACCGGCTTCATTATCTGGACCATTGATTGGTCATCAGAGACTGCACAGGACAATTACGCCACCATTTTGAAAGTAGTTGCATTTGACAACCAAGATCAAACCGTGGTCGATTTGATTCAATTGGCAATACACCATTTTGTTCATTACCCTGTACTTGGGAAACCAACTACAAACGTCAAACTCTGGGAATCAGAAATTAATGACGCAGTTAAACGTCACCTTGTTGAGCGTTGGTCAGCTGAAACTGGTATTGACAATTCATCGAGGTCTGCTATTTTGATGAATAATCCTATCGATGAGGAGCGGTTGATGAAGGGAGAATTGGTATGGGAAGAGAATACCAAGTTGCCTTGGTTTTAAGTGAGGGTGAGGGTGAGGGTGAGGTGCGGGGGGTGAGGGGGTGGGACAGGAACCCATCGCATTACCGTTGTTACAATATGTAGCTTTTGGGGGTTTATTTTATATAGAAGTTTTAAATTTTTGTGCTGTCGCGTCAAGTGAACTTTACTTTATTTTACCTTTTTTTTTTTTATTTTTCTTTTTTTTTTTAAACAAACAGACAGCGTAGATTGTTCAACTAGTCAACTGTTTTATCTAATGTCAGCGGTACCGGATCCTGCGCATAATCAGCTTGATCTTGTTCGAATTGGATACTATGATCCCTTTGGAGTGTATCCACATATACAAAACGACATTTCTAAGCGACTACCATTGACCAATCTCCATATCCGTCTCAAGCCAAACCAATCGGTGAAAACCATAACCAAGCTCGATGTTGACTTTGTTGAAGAAGTACCCAAGAAAAGCGACTACATCACTCACGACATCAAGACTTATGTGCGTCTTATATTTGTACGTGTTGATTCATTGGACAAGTATCGGGGCCAAGTGCGACCACTTATTCGAGAATGGTTGAAAAATTTAGTACTAAAGACCAATTGTTCATGGATGATTGTGTTGTATATTCCTCAAGATGCAAAAGATCGACTGTCTTCGATTATGAAGACTTCGTTTTTTGACAAGTTGCAACATGATTTTGGTCCAGAGGGGAAGGAATTGAAGACGATTTTACCCATGGGTGAAGATAGTATAAAGAATGATGGAGAACGAGTGTTTAAGTTGAAACAATCACTGGACGAGGAGGATATAATTACATCATTTATGATGCAGTTGAAGGCATTGCTTCTGAATTCTTTTGTTGGTCGGTACCATACTTTCAATGAATTGATTCATCAACGGAAAAACGTGGAGCAGTTCGCTGCCAAGTTGGAGTTGTACAATTTACTCAAGGACATGAAGTTATTACAGGATGCATTGCTTGTGAATGAGGAGTTGGCGGATGACTTGGATAATCTTGCCGCTCATAATGCCGACAGTTTCAATCACGAGTTGCAATTGAGCTCATCATTGACAGATTTCAACTTTGATGATTTTGTAAATGAGGAGCAACTCAAACAGCAATTGGTCAACCTGGAAAAGATCAATCTTGTGCAATTAAAGAGTCTTATATTTATCAACGAATCATTCATCCTTCAGGAGTTGGCGCGTGGTGCTGTGTCAAACTCCATTGCTTCTAAACATGTCTCAAAATTGTATCAACGACTAATGCTATTTCTCAATGATTCCCATTTCAACGATAATAATGAGTTTGTGTATTTGCTCATTGAGTCTTTTTTGGACATTCCAATTGTGCAACAGTTGATTGATCTGGTGAGCAAGTCTGGCGACGACGATGGAGATGTTACTGTTGCATCTACTAATGAGGTGCCTTTGATTGACATATTGGAAATGCGTGCCCAGTTGAAGTTGTTTAAACGAACCGTTGTTGGAAAGATCGCTAAATTGCAAAACATCGTAATTGATGGATTACGAGGGGATGCATTTGAAGAAGTAGCGTTGGATGAAGAAGATCAGAAACAGGCTAAAGTCATCATCCAGAGTCCGGAATTACTGGAAATTGTCAAGGATGAGAAATCGTTTGTTGATTATTATTTTGGCCTAACTGAGGATATCATTGCCGATTTGGTCAAGTGCACTAGAGTGAAGTCGATCGATATCCTATCGCTAGACCTAGCCATTCTCAATTATAACCAAGGAAATTATCAAGAATGTTTAGACACGTTGCAAAACTCTTATGATTATTTTCTTATAAACAGTTGGGACTTCCTAGGTGGGATATTATTGGAAATATACCTTGGATGTGTTGAACAGTTGCGGGGTCAAAATAATGCCGCCATTGGTGATGAGGAAGTATTGAAAACTTGTCTCAACTTGCTTGCGTGTTTGGTGAAGAAGCATGGCGATTCAGTGGGAATAAATTCGTACAAATTGGTGCACAATAAAAGACATGTGGCCCAACTTTTCGACAAGATTGATGGTTGCAGCGGCAGCTTGTCTGAGTCCTTGGAGTTCCCCTTGAATAATTTCTTCAAGTTCAAAGTGAAACCTTATGTCAATGAGGATGACTCTACAGATAATGACGTGTATTACGTTGAGGTTGACATATACAATTCCTTTAATGTACCAGTGAGATGCTCATCCATGCAGGTGCTTTTAGTAGATGATGCGGGAGCAGAATTGAAATTCAAGAGTAACAACATTGAATTGTCCGATGTATGCGATAAACAAACTTTCAAACTTTATACCTGCGATGTCAAGTTTGGCCTATTTTCAGTCAATCGATTAGTGCTTTCATTGAATGAGAAGTTGTCGCTTTGTCAGAATTACTCAAAAGAAGAACTGGGAGGTCCTGACAGCTCCATTTTCAACGACACTGTTGTTGAGCACAAGAGTAAACCCAAGTCTTTTTCTTCATCTGATATATTGATTTGTCAAAGTGTTGATAAATTCCAAGCACAATTTCTTGCATCAAAAGTGGTTGAATTGGGCTCTACGGAGGTTACCTTGGTTTTGAAGAATGGATCCAATAAAGTGTCCGACGTCAAAATCGAGCTCTTTTCCAGGACTGATGGTGTTCGACTTTCGAAACCTCAAATCACCATAGAAAAACTCGATGCAAGAGAAATTCAGACACTTCAAGTTCCTTACACGTTTTTTGACACAAAGTTGATCAATATGCAAGCTCACATAACTTACTTTGTTGGTGAGGTTAAGTATACGGCTCAAGTTTCCTACGACGTTGATGCAAGATTGAGTGTGTCAGTCTCAGTGCAAGACGTATTCAAGACAAATTTTTTCTATTCAAAATTTCAGGTTGGAACTGTGGATGCAAAGTTGCCTATTCGATTACTACTGCAGAAGCTAACCAGTGCCGATTACGATATCAAACTGCCAAATAGAAGTGATTTGCAAGACTTGGTTGCATTTGGAGAACAACCAATTACATTCTTTTACAAGATTAATCCAAAGGAGGGCCATTCCATAGATTGTGAAGATAAATTGGATCTTTCACTCTGCTACACTAATTTGCAAGAAGAATGCGAGCACTTGTTGGATAAGTACGTATGGCAATTGTTGCAAAAGCATGAGTTGATACGGTATTGGTATTTGATCAAAGAAACGATCTTGTCAAAAGTGCATTTTGATTTGAACAGGTATGCTGTGCAAGATGTGCTAAAAGTTGTAAACTTGGAGCATTTGCAGTTATTTGCTGATAGGATTATTGGTAGATATGTTGAGCACAGTCAAGATCAAGTTCAATTACATCAGATTTTTGCTCGCTTGGAGGAAATCACCACTGAAAAATCCGATTTGAGTCAAGTTGAGCACCAGTTGAGGATCAAAGTTGCCGTCCCCATTTTGAACTATCTTCATGTTGTCGAATACAAGTATGAAAAACGCACTTACGTTGTGGGAGAACCTATTCCAGTCACACTACATATCCAAACAGTGACTAATTGGTCGGATCACAGTAACAATCCACCCGTTTTGGCAGTATCCTCTCCATCTCGAGGCACAAATGACCTTGCTAATGCTAATGCTGCTGCAGCAACAGCTACTGCTGCTTCTCCTGCTGAACATGATGCATCTGCACGAAATGACGAGGTTTTACCACCAACGCCACCTCCCATTAATCAAAAATTTTTAGCCATTGTTCAACCAGATGAAAATTGGTTGGTATCAGGAGTCAAGAAGCAGACCATTGATTTGAAGAATCCCTTCCAGACTGAAGTGCGCATGATTCCTTTGCACGTGGGCAAATTGTACTTGCCTAAATTGACAATTAGCCCAATTGACGAAACAGGAGCCATGATGACTCCAGCAGCAAATTCGGACATTGAGTTTGTGAATGGATGTGAGACTATAATGTCAGTTCCCGATGTACGACATATACAATTTTCCTTCTAGAGTAATGACATGCCTAAGGGCTACAATAGCTAGCGATTAAACCGAATAATGAAAAATTGCTAATAAGAAATAAACAAATGTAGAAAGAATTTGCTTCTTGAAGTAAACGCTTTATATGTAAGTACCGAAAATGTCATATTTGACAAGTAAAAGGAGAAGACAAAAGTCTGCTAATCCTTCTACTTTGTCGTTACCGAAATCTCAACTAAAAGTGTTGTTTGAATAATTAAAGTTTTAATAAATGTGATGTTGTAACATAATGAAAATATGGAATAAACACCGAAACGAATATCTAGAATGGGTATATCTCTAGTAGAATAAGGCACTGATGATGAATAATCCAGTCAAGAAAGAAGATACAACATGGGTGGATCCTGAACCTTCGTAGTTGGATATGATTGGTGAGTTGGTGTTTGTGTTGGTGGTGGAAGTTGATGGGCTAGATGGTTCTTGTTGAGAGACTGTTGGGTTTGGTTCGTTTCCAGATCCATTGCCTGATCCAGATCCGTTTCCTGA